>NC_087152.1:3605000-3612500 GCF_035594125.1 Scylla paramamosain | reverse complement strand
GTGATAATGATAATGGAGGTAACAATAACAGTGACAATGGTGATGGCAGTCTTGACGATAGTGGTGGTAACTGTAGTGTTAGCGGGAGTGGTATTGATAGTGCGAGGATTATCAGCATTGATGGTGACGCTGCTGAGAGAGAACTCTTGTGGCGGTGGTATTGAGGGTGGTGAGTGAGAATGGTGGTGGGTGTGCAAGGTGGCAGCAGGGATGGTGGTGGCGGCGACGGCAGGTCTGTGAGGCAAGCCAATAATCTCGTCGGTGTCAGGGTGTGTGTGGAGGCCAAAGCAGCAGCAGCAAGAGTAATAAGAAGGGTTGTCGCCGGGAAGCTTTGATCTCAACCTCAGTGCCGCGCCGCCGAGCCTCTGATGGATGCTGGGACGCTCCCTCCTGACGGCGAGACGACGGAGGCCAGGGACGTGTTTGGCTGAACTTGACTCACAATGGAGTTCGTTTGGCTTGCTTTGGTTTGGCTCAGCTCCTGACGGCTGGGAGCTCCCTTCCTTCAAGGCTTAACTGCTCGCTTGGCATTAAATAGATTTTGCTAAGTGTTCTTCGGTAACGAAGGTTAATTGTTTGTGTGTTTCTTTGTTCTCAGTTATTCTCCGATGAAAGAGTTGAGTCAGAGGAGCCCGCGTTGCAGGTCCGCGGGAAGGGCATTCACGCCTCAGTGTGAACCTGTACTCTGTGTCGTACACAGTTTTATCTCAGACAAAATACTAATAAACAGAGGTAACACCCTAAGACACCCACAATTCACACAAGATTAAGTCTCCACCTTTGTGACGCCTGACAGGAACAGCTCGTCCCGCTAAGGCGTGGCGCTCCACCCCTTCAAGAGCCCCCAAAGATCCGCCGATGGGAGGAGCAACATGTGTTGACCTTTGGGCTTCCCACGGTGAGAGTTGACATTTTCTTCATAGGGGAGCTGGAGAAAAATAATTAAGGACCAAAGGGCTCGCCCTGATGCACGCCGGCGTGCGTGGGAGAACTGTGGCGCACATTCAGGCGGGAAGGGAACACAGAATAGGAACTACTGTATCGTTTTCTTAAAAAATTCGCAACTGGAGAAAAGAATTAAGATTTAAGGTCGAAACGGTACAGCTTGACTCAACACAGTCATTTCCTCTGTACGCGCATCAAAAGTTAAGGCAACTGTGAGGCATGAAGACTGCAGGGACGGGAAGATCAGCCTCGCGCTAAAATTACTAGAAGCACGGCAGAGCGAATTGGAGACTAAAAAAGAATATACGAGATCCATATACATGCTTTAGGAGATCGTTGCGGGCAGACTACGTGGAAGATTGTGGACGATTAGGGACGATTTACAGTGCTCGGAACATTATAAGACGACGTGTGTGGAAGTGAGTGGGAGTGAGTGGAGCAGCGTGGACGGCTAAGACGAGGGTGGAGACGATCGGAGCAGCTGGCGGCGGGGAGAGTGGCAGCGGGAGGAGCCTGGCGGTAGTAATATGATCGCCCGGCGCCGTGAGAACCTGGCAGGTGGTTTGCCCTCACCCTCGGCAGTGCTGGGGGTAGGAGTGGGGGAGGGAAGGAGGGAAGGAAGAACATCATCCAGACTCAAGGGGAGCCACGCAAGGGAGGAGGCAGCTCAACATGCTTTATTATCCACAAAAATTCCAGAAAAAGGGATAAAAACAAAAAACAAATGACGTGGGAGGTGCGAGGTTCAGCATTAGCTTGGGTGAATGGCGTGTGTGATCTGCGCCATGTGTGTGTGTGTGTGTGTGTGTGTGTGTGTGTGTGTGTGTGTGTGTGTGTGTGTGTGTGTGTGTGTGTGTGTGTGTGTGTGTGTGTGTGTGTGTGTGTGTGTGTGTGTGTGTGTGTGTGTGAGCTGGTGAGTATTTGTAATATTTCATTCTTGGGTTTATTTGTTTAGCTTAGTCGCCAGATGTTGACAATGACTATTCCTAAAATGCTTCTGAGCACATTTTTCCTTCTCCATCTCCTCCTACTTCTTTATGCGCGTGTGTATGGAACTTTTTTTTTTTTCATGAGAGTCGAGATCTCAAGTGTGTGTGTGTGTGTGTGTGTGTGTGTGTGTGTGTGTGTGTGTGTGTGTGTGTGTGTGTGTGTGTGTGTGTGTGTGTGTGTGTGTGTGTGTGTGTGTGTGTGTGTGTGTGTGTGTGTGTGTGTGTGTGTGTGACGCCGCTGCTTATAATTCCCGGACAAACAGTCCTTCTCCAACAACCTGTCAAGCAACTCCACGACTGAGGAGCCGCGTTGCACCACCACCACCACCACCACCACCACCACCACTACGCAGGACGCCCCGGTGCTCCCCGCTGGCAACTGCAAACTTAATGTGGTCCTCATAGCTCAGAGATTTGTCGTTGATGTCTGATAACTCAAGATTTTTATCACAGCACCTTGCAATAAACATTTATGCTCACACACACACACACACACACACACACACACACACACACACACACACACACACACAGCCACTGACCGACACAGCTTTCCCGCGTAGGCTTTGCTGAGGTGCACCGGCTTAGTGCAGCTCCATGTTGGGAAATCAGGTTCTTAAGCAGAGCGACTCGGAGTGAAACAAGATGAGAGCGTGAGGGTGAAGGGAGGGAGAGCTGCTGTCACCACCGCCGGGAGAAGTCATGTTTACTTAGCAGTGGGCAACCTTCACTACCACTTACTGACTGATGCCTCTTTGATTTCCTCAACGCAGCACCACCCGCGCCACACCCACCACAATAATATGGGCAGCAACATCCCGGATACACCCAACCTTCCCTCTTAATACTCCCGATAGGATAAGTTTAGCGTCACACAGATAAACTCTTTGCGCTATACCTCTAAGTCATAATCCGTGCACCGTTTACGCAGTGCTCCCCAAAGCCTCTCAGTTCCCGCCCCGGTCCCTCTTGACCCAGCAGGCACCATGGCGAGCGGCGTGGTGGTGCGTCTCAGGAGGAGCAGGAGGCGGTGAGATGGGCCGAACATTCCCTGCAGTGTTTGTGGAGGTGCGCGGCATGCTGATGAGGCGGCGGTGGTGCTTGCAGGCCCAAGGTCGGCCAAGGAGTGTTACTTCATAGTCACTGTTATAATTGTTACTACCAAAGTACTACTTGTCATTCACTGCTTCATGTATTGGTTTATGTATTAGTTCATACTAGTTGATTTCGGAAGCTTCTCTCTGTATGGAGCCAGTTCAGCTCCAGCCGGCAAGCGGGTAGCCGCTCCTTAATACATTGTTACCCCTGGAGTCCATCTCTTACTACGTCTCAATCCTGCAGTTATTACATTGGCGACGAGGATGGGATCTATTGGCAAAGTAGAAGAATTTAACCAGGATGCCGAGGTGTGGACTCAATATGTGGAGCGGCTGGAGCATTTTTTTGAAGCCAACGACATTATTGAAGAGAAAAAAAAGAAATCTACTTTATTGGCTGTTTGTGGAGCAAGAACCTACGAAGTGATAAGGTCACTCTGCCTACCAGAGAAGCCAGCCGACAAGTCGTACAGTGACCTCAAAGTGCTGTTGGAGAATCACATGTGCCCGAAACCGTCAGTAATCATGAAGCGCTTCAAATTCAACTCACGATTCAAGCAACCAACTGAATCTGTGTCTTCTTACATTACTGACCTTCGGAAATTAGCGGAGCACTGTGCGTACGGAAACCAACTACCTGACATGTTACGAGATCGTCTGGTGTGTGGAATTGACGACCGAAAAATACAAGCAAGGTTGTTGGCAGATGGGAATTTGGACTTCAAGAAGGCAGAGGCAACTGCTCTGGCTATGGAGGCTGCGGCAAAAGACACTGAAGACCTACAACAGGCTGGGGAGTACCGCAGCAGTCAAGTGAACAAGATTCAGGAGAGGCGCGGGGAAGGAAGAAAAATTCAAGAGACACCGTGGGTGCGAACGAATCCTCGACCACAGTGCTACAGGTGTGGGGGTCCGCATGTGGCTCCTAGCTGTCATTTTGCACGTGCTACCTGTTTTAAATGTAAGAAAGTGGGACACTTGGCAAGGATGTGTCGAAATAAAGCAGACATGGAAAGGAAAATGCACAAGATTGAGGGTGAAGAGGAGGACGGTGAGACAACTGGGGAAGAATACACCTTGTATACAGTGCGGGGGGCTCGTGAACCACCTGTGATTGTTCACCCAGAAGTTAACAAGGTGGCTATTCCCATGGAAGTGGATACTGGTGCTGCGGTGTCCATTATAAGTCAGAAAGTGTATGAAGAAAGCTGGAAGGATACGTGCAAGCCGGTGCTCGAGTATTCCGACGTAGTGTTACGCACCTACAGTGGAGACTTATTGAAAGTGATGGGGGAAGTGAATGTGGAGGTTAATTATAACAACCAGTCGAAAGTTCTGCCGTTGGTGGTAGTGGATGGAGACGGCCCGAGTTTGATGGGGAGAAACTGGTTGAAACAAATTAAGCTAGACTGGGCTGCAGTTTATAGTTGTCGGTCAGAGTGTGATAAGGTCATTCGCAGTTTTAGTAATGTTTTCAAAGAGGAGTTGGGTCTCATCAGAAACACAAAGGCGACCCTACATGTGGATAAGGAGGCACAACCCAAGTTTTTCAAAGCTCGCCCGTTGCCCTACGCCTTGAAAGACAAAGTGGAGCACGAGTTGGAACGGCTAGTTAACGATGGAGTAATTGAACCTGTGCAGTTCTCAGAGTGGGCGGCGCCAATAGTCCCGATAGTTAAGGGAGACAAATCCATACGTATTTGTGGGGACTACAAGATGACTGTGAACCGCGTGTCTAGAGTGGACAGTTACCCGATACCGAAGGTTGAGGATTTATTAGCAAATTTGTCAGGAGGGAAGACTTTTTCAAAATTAGACCTGTCACATGCTTATTCACAACTACCACTGGAAGAGGAATCAAAAAAATATGTAACGATAAATACACATAAGGGGTTATTCGTATATAATCGCTTACCATACGGAGTCTCCTCGGCGCCAGGAATATTCCAGAGAGTTATGGAGAACTTACTGCAAGGTATCCCTCACGTGGTGGTGTACTTGGATGATGTATTAGTGACAGGGAAGACGGAAAGGGAACATCTGAGTAACCTGACAGAAGTTTTGAGGCGTATGGATGACGCGGGGGTGAAACTGAAGTTAAAGAAGTGTGTGTTTCAGGCACCAGAAGTAACATATTTAGGACATAAAATTAATGCGGAAGGGCTGCACCCGTCCGAGGACAAGGTTCAAGCTGTTATAAAGGCACCTACACCAAGCAACATCACTGAACTAAAGGCGTATTTGGGGCTTGTTAATTATTATGGCAGATACATTCCTAATCTCTCCACAGTATTTGCTCCCTTGTACAGGATTACTGCAACGGGACGTGGAATGGCAATGGGGACCAGAACAGCAGCGTGCCCTTGCCACATCGAAACAACTGTTGGCGAGCTCCAAGGTGTTGGTGCCTTATGACAGCAGCAAGCCCCTCCTGCTCACCTGTGACGCGTCACCATACGGATTGGGAGCAGTCCTTGCACACCGTTTGGAGTCTGGAGAGGAGAAACCGATTGCTTTCGCATCCCGATCCCTGAGCATAGGCTGAACGCAAGTATGCTCAGGTAGAGAAAGAAGGTTTGGCAATAATATTTGGTGTTAAGAAATTTCATAATTACTTGTATGGCCGCCATTTTGAGATCATTTCAGACCATCAGCCACTTAAAAGTCTGTTTAATGAAACTCGCCCAGTGCCTGTGATGGCATCAAGTCGTATCCAACGCTGGGCGCTAACACTATCGGCGTATGAATACACTATCACCCACAAACCAGGGAAAAATATAGTACATGCTGATGGGTTGAGTCGCCTTCCTCTCCCTGAATTCCCCAAGGTGACTCCAGTCCCCGGTGATGTGGTATGCGTGTTGGAGAGACTAGACCAGACACCCGTCACGTCGAGAGAGTTAAGGCATTGGACGGATAAGGACTCAACACTCTCGAAGGTAAGAGATCACATTCTGTACGGTTGGCCTGGACATATAGCAGAGGAAACACTTCAGCCTTTTTTTTAGAAGGAGGCACGAATTAAGTGTCCAAGATGGAATAATTTTGTGGGGAATCAAGAGTGGTGGTGCCTCAGATAGCTAGAAAAAATGTGTTGGCTGAGCTTTTAGTGGGAAGAAAATTAAAAACTTGTTTAGACTTACTGCATCCAGATGTCCAGGATAGAGTTATGAAGAAGCAAGAAATGCAAAAGTACTACCATGATCAGAAAGCGCGGCATAGGGAATTTAAAGTGGGAGAATTAGTTTATGTAGTAAACTTTTCTCCAGGAAAAAATGGCTATCAGGCGTAATTGTCCAAAAATCCGGTCCTGTTTCTTTCAAGGTGCAGTTGCTAGATGGGAGGACTGTACGACGTCATCTCGACTATGTGAGGAGAAGAGTAAGCATAGAGGGCGAGACGGTTAACGCAGATGATGCCATACCACCTCCCATGGACCTCACAAATGGAGCAGGAATTCAGAAACATGGTTCGGCACCGGCAGGCAGCGTGTCGCCCCTAAAGGCAGGAGTTTCGAAGCAGTCCGGAGCACACAACAGCAACGCGCCGGATCAAATTCAAGAACGAGAGTTAACCTCAAGTCAAGAGTTCGAACCTGGATTGCCGCCACAACAGCAGCCGTTGGAGAGGGAAACACTGCGCCGTTCTGAGAGACTGCGCCAGAAGCCAGATCGTTTGCAGATAGCTTGGAAATAAAATGTTAGGTCTCTTGCTTCACTTGTGTTAACTATTTTAATTGTTGGAGTTTTGTATTACTTTTGCTAGTTTTAGTTACTATGTTTATTTTGTTTTTTGTCTCGTGTTTGCGGGTTTTAGCGTTTCTTATAACTTGTATCGAATATTTTTTTTCTAGTCTTTCTAATTGATAAGTTTTAGTATCTTCTGTATCTTTTTTAACATTTTGGTTGTAAACTTGATTTTATGGTTTCTAACCTGAGTTTTTTTTAAAAAAAGGGAGGAGTGTTATAATTGTTACTACCAAAGTACTACTTGTCATTCACTGCTTCATGTATTGGTTTATGTATTAGTTCATACTAGTTGATTTCGGAAGCTTCTCTCTGTATGGAGCCAGTTCAGCTCCAGCCGGCAAGCGGGTAGCCGCTCCTTAATACATTGTTACCCCTGGAGTCCATCTCTTACTACGTCTCAATCCTGCAGTTATTACAGTCACCCCGACCATCCACTCGTCCACCACCCACAGGGACACTCACTCGCTCACCTCCCGCCGCGGCCTTGCTCACACGGAATAATTTTAACTCCTACCGCCACCAAAACATCTCCTGGGGTTAAATTCTGGTGAAAATTATGATAAGAATAATATTTCCCATGCAAATAAGTACTTGTGATGACGTGGAAAGGAGACAGACTGGAGTTCAAACACTGCAATTATCCTGCCTCCTCCTCACCTGGATTGGCAAGCAGGAAGGGTGCAATAACGCCACGAAACATGAATGTCCCGTCCCCAGGCG
>NC_087152.1:3597500-3600000 GCF_035594125.1 Scylla paramamosain | reverse complement strand
ATATCGCTTACCTACTAATTTCGGTGCCAATAAAACGATAATAATTCGTGGATTTCTATGTTACGCTTGGATGCTCCGCTACATTATGCAGGCAAATATATATATGTGTGTGTGTGTGTGTGTGTGTGTGTGTGTGTGTGACTCGTATTGCAAGGCCAAGCTCGCTGCCTAATAGTTACAAATGGGCGGGTGTAAATATATCTATCTAACTGGTGTCATTGCAGGGAGTTGCTATTTATTTTATTTATTTTGTTAGTTATTTAGTTCGTTATTTATCGGGTTGTAATTTTGGTAGTGTGTGCGTCAGCGAGGGGTAGGGAGGGAGGGAGGGAGGGAGGGAGGGAGGGAGGGAGGGAGAGAGAGAGAGAGAGAGAGAGAGAGAGAGAGAGAGAGAGAGAGAGAGAGAGAGAGAGAGAGAGAGAGAGAGAGAGAGAGAGAGAGAGAGAGAGTACTGAAGCAGCAAAATAAACGATTATCTGTTCTCTTCTTTAAATGATTATCTTCCCGAGTAAGTACATTTTCTCACGGCAGGAGCGCATCGCTGGGCGTCGGACAGGCAGCACACGGCACACCCGCAGCAAGGAGGGCGACAAGAAGCGCCTGACGACACTGGAATAGATAACCAAGGCGAGTAGCAAGCGGCTTGGTGAAGCGAAAGTTCATTCACACGCATCATTATTTTCCTGCTACTGTCCTGTAACGAAACTACAACACAAGTTAGGCTCTCTCTCTCTCTCTCTCTCTCTCTCTCTCTCTCTCTCTCTCTCTCTCTCTCTCTCTCTCTCTCTCTGTCTCTCTCTACTGTGGAGATAACATAAGTGAGACGGCTCGCCGCAGATCGTGTTCCTCTTCACACGTGTCCATTAGTTAATTGCAGGCCGTTTTACCTGCACCCTCATTTACTGGCTACTGATTTGTTGTATTTAGTGTCCGTAACGACAGCCACAATGAGGGGGTGTCTGGCCGCCACTCATGTAGTGAGAAAAAATATTGCATCGCTTAAGTGCTACTAGTCTAGCCATGTTTCTGAAATGCTGCTGTTGCTTGCACCTGCATCATTATTATTACTACTACTACTACTACTACTACTACTACCCGTATTCATAAGCAAATACACAAAAATATCCCAATAAAATTGTGTAATGTTCAACAACTCTCCTCTCTACACAGCTGCGGTGTCCGAGTGGTTAAGGAGATGGACTTGAAATCCATTGGGCTCTGCCCGCACAGGTTCGAATCCTGTCCGCAGCGCATGATTTTATTACTTGTTTGGTGAAAGTGGTCTTTGTCACTGGCTTCAGGAAGTGACCCCCAGCAAGGACAAAGACCACAGGCGGCGTCACCACCACAGCCAGCACCCTCACCCTCCACACCAGCCCCAGCGCCGGCCTGCAGCCACCGCCACCACCGCTACGCCTCGTCTTCACACCCACCCGCTCTGTGCCCACACTTTTCCCTCATCCTCGGCACTTCCTCGCCGCTGTGTGTATTATAGAGAACATTATATTACTACATTATATTATTACTCTACATCCTTACTCAAATACACAACAGTCCCTGCAAACCCACACCACAACTGTCTCGCCCGCTATTCACCATCACCACCACTACCACCCCGCCAACACCGTCACCTCCATTCTGTGCCACACTGCTGATCACTTGCCACGTCACTCTGCTTCATTCAGAGATGCTTCACAACGTCTTCTAGTTTCCTCGTTGATATTTTTTTTTCTCTCTCTCTCACTCTTGCTTCCATATTCCTCTCTCCCTTCTCTCTCCTTATCCGTTCCTGACGACTGGTCTCTCTCTCTCTCTCTCTCTCTCTCTCTCTCTCTCTCTCTCTCTCTCTCTCTCTCTCTCTCTCTCTCTCTCTCTCTCTCTCTCTCTCTCTCATTAATGAAGTCCATGTTTTATATGATTCAATTTGTCTTTCTTATTTTCCTGAAGTTTAATATATACAACACTTGACCTCTTCCTCTTTCTCCTCCACCTCCTCCTCTTCTTCCTCCTCCTCCATCTCCTCCTCACTTTCTCCTTTAATGCGAGTGCGAGCAAAGGGTCTGAAATGAAGAAACAAGGAAGAGAAAGGAGGAGGAGAAGGAGGAAGGGTGGTGATGACAAAGGAAAGGAATTTGATCTGTTCTTGCACCATACCTAATTGTTCTGAGGGCTTATAATTGACCTGTTTGCCTTCACGATCACCTTAACGTACCTTAACTTTTCTTCCCTCCCTTGCATTTTCCTTCTTTCCTCCTCTTTTTTGCCTTCCTCCTCCCTCCTTCCTTCCTTCCTCCTTCTTTCTGTCTCTTGATATATTTTGGTTTCGTGTCTTCTTGTTCTATTTATAATTTCTCTCTCTCTCTCTCTCTCTCTCTCTCTCTCTCTCTCTCTCTCTCTCTCTCTCTCTCTCTCTCTCTCTCTCTCTTCTTTTTCTAGCTGCAGTCCAGTCTTTTATTGATTTTCTTTTTATTTTTCATTTTCTCTCTCTCTCTCTCTCTCT
>NC_087152.1:3575000-3595000 GCF_035594125.1 Scylla paramamosain | reverse complement strand
GCCCGCCCAAGCCCTTAATATGCCGGGGAACTGCGCCGTAACCCTCGCAGGCTGATCCGCCCTCACCTCGCCCCCTCGCCGCTCGTCCTTAGGGGCTCTTTTCCCCCGTCCTCTGCAGGGCCTTAGGAGTGAGTGTGCAGGGAGAGCGCCGCCTGCCTCCCTCCTCCCTGCCCCCTCCCCTTCTTCGTTTGTGTGTAAAATATTGAAAGTGGGGGAAGGGTTTTGTTAGAGTGGGGGAGATGCCGAGGGCTGGTGGGTGAGTCTCTGGGTGGGAGGGTGGGGGATAGGCATCAGAGAGAGAGAGAGAGAGAGAGAGAGAGAGAGAGAGAGAGAGAGAGAGAGAGAGAGAGAGAGAGAGAGAGAGAGAGAGAGAGCGCAAAAAACACAATGAACAGCCTCCCAAAACTTTTATCAAACAAATAATAATGAAAACACACCCAGATATACATTTATACACAATTTTATACATATATATACATCGATGCTTTTTAAAACGAACATATTGTAATAAAAGTGGCAACAATCAATAAGGGAGGTGTAAAGGCAGGCAGGCAGACAGGCAGACAGGCAGACAGGCACAGTAACAGACAGACACAGAGGCAGGCGAGGGAAGCACACAAAACAAGGGAAAGAGAGAGAAAAGGGTGGTAGGGGAGAAGAGAGACAGAAACACACACACACAGAGAGAGAGAGAGAGAGAGAGAGAGAGAGAGAGAGAGAGAGAGAGAGAGAGAGAGAGAGAGAGAGAGAGAGAGAGAGAGAGAGAGAGAGAGAGAGGTAAATGGCGTATCGGGAGAAAAGCTTCGATATAGAGATAATGGAAAGGGAAAGGGAGAAAAAGGGAAAGTGAGGGAGATAAAGAAAAAAAGAAGAGAGAATTGAATAACGAGTGAAAGGGAGGAGAGTCATATAACACACACACACACACACACACACACACACACACACACACACACACACACACACACACACACACACACACACACACACACACACACACACACACACACACACACACACACACACACAAAACGTAACCTTGATGGACAAAACGAAGACAACACAAGAGAGAGAGAGAGAGAGAGAGAGAGAGAGAGAGAGAGAGAGAGAGAGAGAGAGAGAGAGAGAGAGAGAGAGAGAGAGAGAGAGAGAGAGAAAATCAAGATTACAACCAGGGAAAAAGAAAGAGAAAAAATAGATATTACTCGGAAAAAAAAAAAAAGGAGACGAGTGGGGGGATGAAAAAATAAAAATAAAAATGAGAGAAAAAGACGAAGGACTCAGGTATAATGAGACGCAGGGACGAAAATAGACCCGCCAAATTAAATGATAAAAACAAGAGACGTATTGGAGGTCCCCTGAGGCGGTCTGTAATTACTGGGTTTTGGCAGCACTGATGGGAACACACACACACACACACACACACACACACACACACACACACACACACACACACACACACACACACACACACACACACACACACAGAAAGATAACGCGTTCCAGGGAAAGAATAAAAGATTGAAAGAAGTAAAAATAGCGTGGCCAGGAAAAAATAAATAAAATAAAGCACGCATTAGTATTATTAAAAATGGAGGAGGAGGAAGAAGAGGAAGAGGAGAGGAAAAGGACGAAGAAAAAGCGAAAAGGTGTGCTAAGTGGTAGGATGAATCTCAGGAAAATTTATTGGTGAGACAGGGTAATGGATGAAAGGTGGTGGTGGTGTTGGTGGTGGTGGTGATTATAGTGCTAAGTCACAACAACAACAACAACAACAAAAACAACAACAAAGCATCAATAACAATAACAGTAATAACAATAACAAACAACAAAGTGCATTATTATTATTATTATTATTATTATTATTACATTCTTACGTTGAAAATTGAACACCAACAACAAAAAAGAGAGAAGGAAGGAAATACACACACACACACACACACACACACACACACACACACACACACACACACACACACACACACACACACACACACACACACACAGAGAGAGAGAGAGAGAGAGAGAGAGAGAGAGAGAGAGAGAGAGAGAGAGAGAGAGAGAGAGAGAGAGAGAGAGAGAGAGAGAGAGAGAGAGAGAGAGAGAGAGAATCAGGGTTCACAAATCTCCCTTCACGCGGAGGTAACAGGGAGGATTAGGTGGCATCAAGGAGACCAAACTTAATGGTATTTGTACTACATCACAAGGCGCTCAACTCCGTCCCGGCCCTTGGCGAGACGACCATTAGGAGTGTGTATAGTAAGGGGCCTCATTATTCCTGCGAGAGAGAGAGAGAGAGAGAGAGAGAGAGAGAGAGAGAATGTCCTGAAGCTCTGATTTAAAGATTCTGGCATACTTAAAAATGTATGGGAGGTTTACAGAGAGAGAGAGAGAGAGAGAGAGAGAGAGAGAGAGAGAGAGAGAGAGAGAGAGAGAGAGAGAGAGAGAGAGAGAGAGAGAGAGAGAAATTTTAAAATCTTTCCTTATATGTATTGATCTATAACTACCTTCTAGAGTCCACACACACACACACACACACACACACACACACACACACACACACACACACACACACACAGAGACAGTCTTCCCTGGTGAGTGCAGCAGGATGGAGGGAGAGAAGGGATGGATGGATGGAGGGAAGGGGAGGGAGGGAGGGAGGGAGGGAAGTCAAGTATCATCAGGACTAATTACATCTCCAAAATTAGATGCAAGGGCGACGATGGCACGAGAGGAAGGAAAGGCAGCAGCAGGTGAATGACCCGCCCCTTCCTTCCTTCCTTCCTTCCTTCACTATTGATTGCCACCGCGCAGGTATTGGCAAAATATTCACCTGCTTGGGTTATTATACGATTTTTTTTCTTTTTTTTGTGGTGGTGATGGTGGTGGTGGTAATGGAAAGGAGGAGGAGGAGGGGGAGGAGGAGGAAAAACAACAACAACAACAACAACAAAGTAGGGAGAGGTAGTGATCAGAAAGAAAAGCAGAAAGAGACAAAAGAGAAGAAACACAAACAGGATGATTAGATAGAAGAGAAACAGGAGAAAAACGTGGAAAAGGAGAACGATGACGAGAGAGAGAGAGAGAGAGAGAGAGAGAGAGAGAGAGAGAGAGAGAGAGAGAGAGAGAGAGAGAGGAAGAGGGAGGGGGACAAAAACATCACAGCCAATTAGTGCGAGACCCTGACGCTGGCGGTACCGAGTGAGGGCCTGCCAGTGTCCCTCCCCCTCCCACCCCCTGCCCGCACCGCCCCGCAAGCCACCCACCCAGCCACTCACCACTGCGGGGCCGACTGGAAAAAGGCCTACAGCGACTCATGAACAAGTGACACCCAGTCCACCCTCCCTTCTCGAACACACGCCGATAGGTGGACGTACTAACAGTTCACGGAGACTTTTGGAAATTAAACTTGAACGTAACCTCTGGAACGGAAGTCTAACCTAACATAATTTCATCTAACTTAACCTGACCTAATACATGAGATTAACACCACTCCTCATACGCCACGTTCCTTAAAAACAAAACAAAACAAAAAAGGCATGCTAATAGTTAACAGGGATCTTTAGAACTGAAACCTAACCTAAACTAACCAACTCTAACCTAACCTAAAAACCTAATTCTAACCTAATCTAACCTAACTTAACCTAAACTAACCTAACCAACTCTAACCTAACCTAGAACAAGTTCCTGAGCCCACATACTAACAGACCTAACTTAACCTAACCTAGCCATCCATAACCTAACCTAACAAGCAATGCCAGTGATACCCTCCACGTCCAAACACAAACACTCAAGTCCACATACTAAGAGAAGCCTTTAGGGTAAGAATATACGCCACGGGGCACACTGCTGAAGGGAAGACACGTAGTAATGGGCACTGAGCTGTGAGACCCCGTGAGCCTAACGAAGGGCGGATGTTATCGTAACTCTGGCTGTCTGTTTGTCTGTCTTGCAAGGGTAGCGCCTCGGGGCCGAAGGGAGGAGAGTAAGGGAGAGAGACACGAGGAGCGAACTGAATAGGGAAGATGAAAGGGAGAGAGGGAAAGACAGAGGAAAGAGATAAAGTAATGATGAAGGTAAAGGGAGGAATTAAGGTAAACCAGACGATTGGGTTAGAAATTCGAGGAAGGGTTGAAAGACAGAGAGAGAAAGATGAGGGGAGCTGTGATACCGGAGGAAGACTAGTGAAGAGAGACAAAGAGAGTAGAGAGGGAAGGCGAAATGAGATTCAAAGAGGAAAGAGGGGACTTAAGAACACAATATACGAAGACTGAGAGACGAGGGAAGCGAAGCGAAGGGAGGGGAGGCCAGAGAAAATGGAGGGGAGATTGTGCCGGAATGACGGAAGGGGAAGAGAGGTGCGGACAACTATCAGCACCAGACACACTGTGGGCTGCTGAGAGGCGGTGCTGAGCTTTGTCGCACGGAAAGGATCAGCGGGGCTCCTCTCGCTATGAAACGCACAAATTGCAGGAAACGGAGGAGGGGGTGGATGAAGATTAAAAAGAAGAGAGAAAGAAAGAAAGAAAGAGAGAGAGAGAGAGAGAGAGAGAGAGAGAGAGAGAGAGAGAGAGAGAGAGAGAGAGAGAGAGAGAGAGAGAGAAACTTTCTCCCTCTCTCTGAAAAATGTCAGGTAAGAATGAAATGAAGAAAATCACAAGGAACGGATCTATGTAGTTAGGTTGAAAAGTACTAAAACAAATGAAAAGAAAAAAAAACAGCATTAATGGAAGTAGATGAACTAAAGTCATGAGGGATGTTCCATACGAGTATATTCAATATCATAAAGCCTCTCTCTCTCTCTCTCTCTCTCTCTCTCTCTCTCTCTCTCTCTCTCTCTCTCTCTCTCTCTCTCTCTCTCTCTCTCTCTCTCTCTCTCTCGCACGCGTGAATAACTTTCAAACAAAACTTTTCAGGGAAGAATAGCTTGAAGGACATCTCTCCCCTTTCCCTCCCTCTCCCTAAAAAAGGAAAAAAAAATCACATTATCATCATATTAATGGCGAGGGACGGTGGCGCTAAGCCTAAAGATTTTTGTCAGTTTTCCTGGGGCTGAGTTACATTATTATTTGTGTGTGGGGGAAAAGCGTTCACTATTTTTAAAAAGAGATTCCCTAACGGAACTTTTTTCGATAACACCTTAATTGCTCTCTACTGACCCCCTTTTACGTGCAGGTAAACAAATAAAAGCGTTAAAATCCCTCTTTACTCCTTTTATTTTCTATTGGTAAATAAAACTAATAAAGTATAAAAAATAAATAAATAAAAACGCTGGAAAAAAAAATGCTTGGTTTTGAAAGGGTTAACACTATGAGAGAGAGAGAGAGAGAGAGAGAGAGAGAGAGAGAGAGAGAGAGAGAGAGAGAGAGAGAGAGAGAGAGAGAGAGAGAGAGAGAGAGAGAGAGAGAGAGAGAGAGAGAGAGAGAGAGAGAGAGAGAGATAGGAGGGTAGAGGCGAGAGAAAAAAGAGTCCAGCTTCCAGGCCGTGACGCTGGGAATGTGGTAATTAGATTGTTTACATTCCAGGCCCGTTTCCCGCTGTACCGGATGCCAGACGGTGCGAGGGGCGGCGGTCGTGATGTGACGGGGATGGGACGAGGAGGAGGAGGAGGAGGAGGAAGAGAGTGGTGATCTGTAATAGGGGACGAGGGACGATAGGAATTATGAGAAATGAATATGACCGTGGAATAAAAGGGTGAAAAGAAGCCATAAAAATTGGGGATGAAGGAGCAGGAGAGAAGAATGATAGAGGAGGAATACGAATAGAAGAAGGTAGGGCAATAAGAGGAAGGATAAAAAAACAAAATAAAGAAAAGAAAAGAAGTTGAAAAAAAAATAATATGAAGGCAGATGAGAGGAGAAGGATAAGAGAAAATTATGACTAAAAACGTTGTGGAGTCAAAGGTTAATAAAGGAAACTGAAAAAAAAAATGGAATGAAAGAAGATGGGATGAAAAATTGATAGGTCACAGAAAGGAGGGCGAGAAGAAGAAGTTAAGGAAAGAAGTTAGAAGAAAAGATGACGAAAAGGGAAAAAAAATCAAATAAATCTCGTTTTTTGAGTTTGGAGCGAAAAGATGAGAGAAAAGATAAGGGAAGGAGGAAACGATGTGAAATGAAGAGGAAGATGAAATGATGGACGAGGTGGTTCCAAGAAATAGGAGAGACAGAGAGAAAGAGAGTGTAAAAAAAAAGTGACACGGAGAGCGAAGTGGAGAAAGACACAAGATAGAAAGGGAAGAAACAAAACAGAGAGGGAAAAAGGAAGAGCGAGGGCTTGAGAATGGCAGGAATGGCAAAGAGGGACGCCATGGAGAGAGTGGAGGGGAGGAGGGAGTGGAGAGGGAGGACGAGGGGACAGGAAACACATAAGAGGGAAATGTGATCGAGCTGAGCGAGAAAGGATCGTGTCCACAGGAAGGCAGACGGACGCATCTCATCCCGGGACTTTTCTGGCGACGCTTCTTCAGGTTTGATCTTCGTAAACAAAACTGTGGCTTTGTAGATAACAGAATGAGGTGCTGCTTGTTTTCCTTAACCTTCGATCAACTAACAATTATTCTGTTTTGATGTTTAAATTAACTTCTCGATTATTGTTACGTACGTCTGTCTTACTCTGCATAAAGTGATTTTTTTTTTTTTTCGGTTAACTTCATGTATTTCACTGTTTAAATACACTACTACGCTTGCGGGTTTTCTCACCTTATAAAGCTTAATATAACATCACCAACTGCAATGTACAATCTCCCAATTTTCTACGATCCTATTGTCCTACAAAACAAGAAAACACACACAAAAAAAAATTGTACACTGTTGAGACTGGTATAGCTCTTCGAAAAAAGTTTCATTTTGTGATTTGCACAGGCAGGGCATACAGAACAGGTCTTTGATCATGTAGTATTATACGTTAGTGATGAATTACATAAATGGAGCTTAATCTCTCACAGGTAAGTTGAGGTGTTTATAAAGCGAGAACAAGCATGTATAGATTTACTTTTTCCATGTCGGTGAGATGCTTCCATGGCAATTAAGTTTTCCCAGGTTGGTACAGACGTTTGACAGAAGAAAACAGGTGTGTATGGACACATTCTGAGTGGTGCTGAGATGCCTCCATGGCGGTAAGGGTATCATAAGCATAAACGATTAAGAACTTAAAAATAATTCAATGAATTGCATGATTTTCAAGAAGCAGGCCTGTGAAAGACAATGTGGAGCGAGGCCTGTTATGGTTACATCTGTATTACATGAATGATTCGGAGACTGGACAAGAGGCCAGAAGGTGTGAGCGTTGCCAAGGAACTTGTGAAGACGAGGACGGCATTCGCCAGTGGTTCCTGCACCTTGCAAGTGACGCGCCTCTGACGCACAACACGTGTAGGCGAGGAGGGACGCGCCAATCTGATTTCCGGCATGTATGCAGAATAATGGAATTTCCGGCGCACCTTTCTCATCCGCTAATGAGTCACATCCGCCACAGGTATAATGTGTTATCTGATCAAAACTGTTCCAGGCTGAGCGTGAGCTAATTAGTGTGACGTTAACCTGAATTCCTGATACATAGTGGTGGGAACTGAAGGGTGTCAATCACACGCAGCACAAACACATTATATCTCATTATATTCACAAATACTGGAAGCACTGTAAGGAATTATTTTCTAATTAGCGAAAAGATTTATTTTTACTTTCTTACACACCTACAATTTTTCTCACTCAAGGGTTAAAATGGACCCCGTGGCTAATCACAATGTCGAGTGAAAATTACAATTCTTAACGCCACATAAATTCAGTAGATGGCAGGGGAAGGAAATGCTTCAGTGACGGGCTGATGGATGCACGGCGAGTGTTTGGTCCCACCCACTGGGCGACCACCGAGCGTGGGCAGCCTCAGGAATAGGCCAACAGGTGTGTCAGGTGGAGGGTGTGGCGCCCTGCCAAGCGCTGGCCGACAACACCCCCAGCAGCACACTGTACTCACGCCATTACAACCTCCAACCTCTCATGAAAAAAACCTGTGAAATAAACCTCCCACCGAGACGCACCGTTGCTTTCTCACGACATCCTTCCCTTCTGCTTTTGAATTTCCCAACACAGGGGATCTCACTTGTGTTTTGTCTCGGTGTATTTCGACACACACTCTCGCGCTTCTCCCTCGATTCCTTCAGCGGTATTTTATTTTTTTTTTTTTCACTTTTTACCTCAATGCTACGATGAGCTCACAATCATGTGGTGTTATATGACGTAGATCTCACTCTCCCTCTCTCTCTCGCTTAGTGAAAATATGCTATCGCTGAGATTTTTTCCTTATCTAAAATATCTCGTCTCTCCAATTATATTTTCTTCAGCAAAACTTTGTCTTGTCGAATCTATTTTAGAATTTCACGAGGTACCTTCAGGCCTCGTGGCGCAACGGATAACGCGTCTGACTACGGATCAGAAGATTCCAGGTTCGAATCCTGGCGAGGTCGAAGACTCATCATTTTTTTTTCCCTGCAAAAGGACAACATGGTCTGGCGGCACAGTCTGTGGGCGCGTTAGAAAAGTGCTGCCGCCCCATTCCGTGTTTGTAAGAGGCGACTGAAAAGGACGGACCGAGAAGACTAAGAACCTTTGCATTTTATTCCCAAGTATCAGCTGCTTTTAAGGAGGATCTCAGCCAGGTGTATGGATACATAGCTTAAATTCTTCTTTTTATATGAAATTTATATTTTAGTTTATTTCTAGATTAGGAAAAAAAAAAAAAAACTGGCAACTCGTGTGTCAATGTGAATAACTTGCCGGGCACCGCAAAGCACACCACCAGGGAGAGTCTGCGGGGCGCAAGTCTTGGCGACGTGTACCGCTGCTGCCTCTGCCTGCTGTCTATTCGCTTCCTAATTTGGTCGTAGCGCAAGTTGATAAGAGTATCCTGCATTATTACTTATTTATTCATTTATTTTATTTTATCATTATTTATTCATTTACTTTTTGTGGAGATGTTCATCCTATAACTTTCAAACTGGTTCATGTATATACTGTACAGGTTCATTAATCAAGAAATGGACTGCGGCTATCTAATCTGAACACCGCAATACAAGGTAGAGCCTTTAATGTAAATGCTGTCCAGAGCATGGCAACGGCCCATACCTTGATTAGCAACAGGGATGCACAGACTGTACAAAACTTATTACAGAAGGGAAATTATTAGTGTACAAAAGAATATACAAAGTAAAATAAAAATGGATTTACCTTTATGGTGAATTAACTCGATGTCACAGGAAGTTAGAAGTGGGGAAAGTTAAGGAGACCCGGAGTGGTGTAAAAAGCCTGAGAAGAGACGAGGAATGACTAGTGAACGCCACCACTGCGGCCATTTATACATTTCATGAGGTTTCATGAAATGTATAAATTTGGAATGTTGAAATAACCATGCTAAGTTGGAAATTTGTTCACTCCCCACGGCATTGTCCAGTTAGCTGTTTTGTGCTTAAATACGTGTCTGCCGCCTGCAACTGACAGACAATTAGGGACTTTACCTTGACATACCCCTTTAACTGCAGATGACAGTGTTACCCTAATTTTACATGGACAGCCGTACATGATTTCAGAACGCAAAAAGTGAAACTACAGGCACAAGAGGGTCTTCACTACCAGAACACTTCCTTCTTATAATCGCTGTCTCGAGGTCACCTAAAATTCCACAAGATCACTTTACTGACCGTGACAAGACAAGAAATCCGCAACAGAGGGGGAAGACAGCGCTACTTACGTACCACACTGGCGCGGCGTTCAACCATCACAGCTCTGCCTACATTCCTTCAAGCAGAGCATCACATCTGCAGGTAAAGGCTTAAATTAAAAAAATAAATAAAATAAATAATAATAATAAATAAATAAAAAAAAAATTCACGAACATGATATACAATGACCTCCTAAATCCTTGCTTGAAAAAGGAGGAGCTCATCACGCTGTAGAATTTAATCAACCTGTACTTACTCACACCATTTTTAGGAGCAGCGAATATTATCATTAATTATGACCTCCTGCATCATAAATTTCTCCCTCTAAAAAACACCTGACATCGGGCTAATTACGGCGGCGAGGGGCTGCGTGGCTGAGTGGATCAAGGCTGGTCCGCCACTCCAGAGCCGAGGCTCACTGATGGATCGGCGCGCGCCCCAAAAGTCCACTTCACCTTTATTACAAACCATAAATTTGAGGCAGCCTGCACGGAGCATTTCATTATTGGCCGTCCTTTGTTGCCTCCGCGTCCACACAAAAAAAATATCTCGCTTTAATATCTTACCTGTTCCCACAACACACATGTATCCATTTCCCATAAACACACACACACACACACACACACACACACACACACACACACACACACACACAGATACGAAGCACCATTTGAAAAGCGAAATATCTTGACAACGCGTCATCAGCGAACAAGTGTAAAGAAGTATACGCCACTACACTGTGTGTGTGTGTGTGTGTGTGTGTGTGTGTGTGTGTGTGTGTGTGTGTGTGTGTGTGTGTGTGTGTGTGTGTGTGTGTGTGTGTGTGTGTGTGTGTGTGTGTGTGTGTGTGTGTGTGTGTGTGTGTGTGTGTGTCCTTGAACTGTGCCCTTCCGTCTGGTGGTATGTTGTTTTTGCCTCTTTGTGCTCGTCTATGATTATACAATAATTCATTTGTTTATGCTTCTTGCTTTACCTGCTTCGCCTCACGACTCCCAAGCCTCGTTCCTCTACCACACACACACACACACACACACACACACAGAGGAGAGACAGCTCTAGCATTACATATTTCTGTCGGTTTTTCATATATCAGAACATTTTTCGCCATTACTCATCCAAGACGTGTGAATTCCCTGCCATTCCTGGTTTATGTACACTAAACAGTATGAAAAGCGTAGTATGAGTTACATGGTGAAGCTTGAGAAGATAACACTCATTGAATCAAGGCAACGTGGCGCTGTTTGTTTGAACGTGCGCTCAAGGAACTGGAACAAAGTTTTATGAACACCGTTTGATGAGAGCATTCAGGCATAAACGATCTGGGAGACTTCCGACAAGACAAGACACACAAAGCAGACAATGGTGGACGCAGATCTGCCGCCACCAACCACCGCGGGGAGGAAGGCGTGGCGTCAGAATGTGGACGTTGTTAGCATGCATCGGGGAGCAGTGGCCATGACGACTTGACTTTAGCTTCCCTGACCTTGTGAATGGAACGAGTAAGATTGCTACGTTTGTTGCCTGTTGGTTGAAGATCATGTCCGAAAGCAAAAAGTCTGACTGCCTGTCTATTGACGTCATGGGTTTAAAGCACCAAGCCAATAACTGACTGGGACAATACCTAATTACGTTTATATTAAATGAATAATTTGAAACTTTGAAAAAAAAATAATGAATAAATAAAGACCTACGGCTGGATATAGAATTGTATGAGTTGCCAAGAATAGTTAGCTTTTCTGCTATTAAGTTGTCTTGCACACCTTCCGGACAGCTCTTTTTTTTTTTTTTTTTCAAGGAGCTGCTCATAATTGCACATCCCACAACTACTTTACTAGCAGGTTCCGAGAACAACCCGCAAGAGAATCCTGCTACTTTGTCTCCACCATGAAGGTTCTCAAGGAATTTTCGCCGTAAAAGCAGATACTATCTTCATATCGCAGGTGCTACTCGTGGAAGGCCCTCAGAAAAATCCGGTCGCGTACATGACATCATCTCTTGTTGCCGTGTCTGTAATGCTAATAAGAAAACAATAATAAAAGAAAATAAAAAGGACATAAATTAATGAGATAAATAAACGTGAAATTTCTGACACCTATGCACGACGTATTGGAAAGAAACAAACCTGAGGTGCGATGACGAACATTCGCAAATATGATTCTGACGAGAGATCCGGAATGGCCATGAGAACTCAAGTATGTGTGTGTGTGTGTGTGTGTGTGTGTGTGTGTGTGTGTGTGTGTGTGTGTGTGTGTGTGTGTGTGTGTGTGTGTGTGTGTGTTATTCCCTTGGTAGAGATGTTAAGTTAATATATAGATAGATTAATATAAATCATTATCATATTATTATTTATTATTAACATTATCATTATTACTACTACTAATATTATTAGTATTATAATTATTCATTACTACCATCAACATTACCATCATTATATATATCATCATCATCATCATCATCGGTTGGGACGGTGTGGCAGTGACATGGTGAGGCGCCGTTCCCGTTGGGTGCTGGCGGAGGCGCAGCTGGGTCGTCGCCAGGCCCTTAGTGGCGCCTCAAGCAGCCACTGAGCGCTGAGCCTCCACCTCCTGCCCGCACCCTCACCTAGTGTCTGTGCAGGCGGCTCGCTCACCACTTATCGCCAAACTCTTACTTGCATAACAAACACCAAGGCATTATCTCAAGCTATTCAATATTTACTCTTTTCTACCTTTCTTTCTCCACATTCTGTTTTCCATCGCTCTGCTTTATCACTCAGTATTAAGTTCACACATTTCTTTGTATCTTCCTTCCTCCGCATTTTGCTTTCCAATGTGTTATTCTTTCAGTTGGTATTTGGTTCACGCATTCCGTAACATCGCCATCATCTCAGTAAAGGTTGTGGTGACGCAGCCGTAAAACTGTTCACTAAATGAGTGCAACAGATACCAAAGGTTATGAACTAATGAACTATAAATCACCTGATACTGATCACTTATTTATACCAACACGATAAACTTTGGGAATACATAATCACACACACACCCACACACACACACACACACACACACACACACACACACACAGAGAGAGAGAGAGAGAGAGAGAGAGAGAGAGAGAGAGAGAGAGAGAGAGAGAGAGAGAGAGAGAGAGAGAGAGAGAGAGAGAGAGAGAGAGAGAGAGAGAGAGAGAGAGAGAGAGAGAGAGAGAGAGAGAGAGAGAGAGAGAGACGGATACGCTGCTTACAAAGAGATAACGAGTTCCGCAATGGTGACGCTTATAACATATAAATAATTTCTTATCAGATAGCACACCACTCTAAAAATATAATCCGCGGGTCTGAATGGCCTGGTATTGACGAAACACATAAAAACCTAAACTATAATTACGTTCGCTATAAAAGCTGAATAAGAAATGGCAGTCCTTCAGCGCAATGAAATATCACATTGTCTCCATTATTATTTTCAAGTTGCATTATTTGTTCTATTCCTGACGACAACTTCCTCTACCCCTGAAGTGACGCTGCGGTGGCTGGCGTATCTCCCTCCACGCAGCCAAGGACGCCACAATGAACGCCAGTGTAAAATTACTAATCCCACACATACCCCACAGCTTACAAAGTATCACGAACAACACTCACGCCGGTATTTTTTGGGGGGTATATAATGAGATTTGCAACTACTTTTTTTTCCCATTTTCTTTTCTCTGTCTACTTCCATTAACCTTAAACAGAAGACCCCTGCTATTCCTGACTCGCCGAAGTATTAAAGATTTACGGCACTGAGCAAAGACAGGCAAATCATGCATTCCACGTATAAAAGTAAGAATTTTCCTTCCTTCTTCTTCCTCCTCCTCTTCCCTGTTTTCCTCCTCGGCTCCTTGGGCAAACGCTTCTCTAAACGCTCGAGTATCAAGCGTGAGACATTATCATGAGAGTCGTGGAGCTGCAAATCGCCTTCTGCGTGTTGCACTGCGCGATACATAAGGCCAGCTAATTCTCATCTGCCAACTGTGTGTGTGTGTGTGTGTGTGTGTGTGTGTGTGAGCAGTTAAGTAGACAAATAGGCACATGATTGTACATACAGATAAGTAACTAGACAAGCACCCTGACATACATATTAACAAATAAATAGATACGAAGGTAGATAGAGAAAGAAACATACTCGTATATGTCCCCTTGTGAACACACACACACACACACACACACACACACACACACACACACACACACACACACACACACACACACACACACACACACACACACACACACACACACACACATACACAGAAGCTTATATGTAGGATGATGAATGCCACGTGCCACACTATAGGAAAGAATAAAACACATAGGTCTGAAAATAATGTGATTTTACCAACTCCGCTGCCTTACTGAGTTAACGGAGGAAGATACCAGACACTCAAAATTTACTGGTGAAATGGAACTGAAAGGAAGATTCTCAGTTTTCCTTTTACACTGGAAGGTGGAGATAACTGGAACGATAAATAGTAATGGGATGTTAGGTGGTCCTCTGCCAATGAAAGAGTGGTAAAGTAGGTGTGACTATATTCATAAGTTTAGAGGTAGAACCATAAAGGCAGACCTCGACAGTGGCATGGTGTATTGAACTTGTATGGTGATGCTTTACTGTATGGGTAGGTGGAGAGAAAGGTGATGAGATGGAAACACACACACACACACACACACACACACACACACACACACACACACACACACACACACACACAGAGTGACGTCTTTAAACCCAAACAATGCAAGTTACTCCGTCTTGTCTCCTCGTGTGCCAAACCTTGACCAACCATGTGTGTGTGTGTGTGTGTGTGTGTGTGTGTGTGTGTGTGTGTGTGTGTGTGTGTGTGTGTGTGTGTGTGTGTGTGTGTGTGTGTGTGTGTGTGTGTGTGTGTGTGCACGCGGCTCAAAGACGAAACATACGCATGAAAAGCTCTGAAATAAAATAGACGGGGTTACAAAAGAGCTACTAACATGTGGCAGGCGGAGGCGAAAATAAAAGAACTAAAAATAAGAATACAAACAAAGTAAACACAAACAAAAGATTCTGCAATGCACGAACGAACGAAAAAAAAAAAAAAATGACGCAAAAAAATAACACAAATGAATGGCAGAGAGAGAGAGAGAGAGAGAGAGAGAGAGAGAGAGAGAGAGAGAGAGAGAGAGAGAGAGAGAGAGCAATCCTACATCTGAACATTCCCACATATTTCTCTTTCCTCACCTTTATACCTTCCCTCCCGCACACTCTGATATACGGCGTGTCTCTCTGGCTGTTATCATTACCTACTTTGCGGTTACATTAATCTTTCTTATCTTTCACCTGCAGTTTAGGGATGCCACTCTTCTTCTTTATTTATTTATTCATTTTATTCTTATCCTTTCCTCCACATTTTAAAACTCAGGAACTCCTCTCGTGTGAAATTCCGCCGTCATGTTTATCCTGATCAGATTACCTTGTTAATTTACTTTATATTGTGTGCCTGCATTTTATTGCCCCGACCCTAATTCCTTTCCTCGTCGTAAAATGCGGTAAAATATCACAGTTCACGCCTCGTAAATCACAGGATTGCGTAATTATCTACTTGTTTTCCGCTTAACGTCCTACCGCCGCTACCGTGTGTGTGTATGTGTGTGTGTGTGTGTGTGTGTGTGTGTGTGTGTGTGTGTGTGTGTGTGTGTGTGTGTGTGTGTGTGTGTGTGTGTGTGTGTGTGTGTGTGATAATCCGATAACGTTACTTAACTCGATTTTTTATGCATATTTTCTATTCGTCTCTCTCTCTCTCTCTCTCTCTCTCTCTCTCTCTCTCTCTCTCTCTCTCTCTCTCTCTCTCTCTCTCTCTCTCTCTCTCTCTCTCTCATCACTTACCTAACTCCTTATCTATCTATCCCAATCTATCTCTATCTACCTATCTATCTAACTATCTATCTGTGTACTTATCTATCTATCCGCAGGTATAAAGATACAGCTCAAGTTTTCTCATTATCATCCTTTGTTACACTGCACAGATCCGCTTCAAATATTTCTAATGGTCTCCTTTGTTCCTCCCTATCAGCCTCCCCTCCTCCAAGGAATGCCAGTGCCGACAGTAATTAGCCGCGATCCGTGACTCCTCCGCACGGCTTTCTGACGCGTTGTTGTTGGTCTTTCCTTCCTCCTTCTCTTTCTCCTCCTTCTGCTCCGTTCTTCCTTGTGAGTTTCCAGAAGAACTTATCATGGTCTTCATATTCCTCTCTTTGTCTTTCAAGCACACGCCGTGACTCAGAGGAACCGTGAGCGATGAAGTGAGTGTGGATGTTAGTTAGTTTGTGTGTCTGTGGTTCATTCCTACCATACGGCCTTCTATTAAAAAAAAAAATAATAATAATAATAAATTAAAAAAACTTGATATTCCTTTCATTTTCCTTCACTTACACGCCGTGACTTTGAAGAAACATGAGGGATGAAGTGAGGGAGGATACTAGTGTGTGTGTATGCGCTTCGTCCCTACCCAAGGCCTTCCATTATAAAGTACATGCTGCACTTCACATACCTCTCCTGTTGCTTCACTTACACGCAGTTATTGAGAGGAGCGAGAAGGAAAAATGATGTGAATGAAGATGTTTTTTAGCCTGTGTTTCATCCTTACGCTGTCTCTGTGGTTCATTCTTGCCTTGTGGCTTTCCATTAAAAACAACACATATGCTGCATTTCATACTCCTCTCCTGTTGCTTCACTTCCACGCCGTGACTCAGGAGGGGGAAGAAGGGAGTGCAAGGGGATTGTTAGTTTTTGTTCCTTTGTGTTTCATCCCCACGCTGTCAATCGCCGCGTCGCCGGAAGCCCCGCGGAGGCTGGTCCTCGTCACTTATGAACATGTCTGTGAAATTGCCTTCATCACGGGGCACAATGTAAAAGAATTATGACTCGCGTAAAATGTCCTCAACTATTTTATCTGGAGAGGAGGAACTAATCACAAGAACGCCGCCAGGAGCATTGTCTGTGGAGCACTGGCGGCGGCGCTCGCGGGATCAGCGGCCTTGCGTGCAGGGGCCGTGTGGGCGAAGGTGGCGCGGGGCGTGACGGTGTCTTGGGTCTCTTTGCTCCCCCTCCACCGCCACTCTCGGCAAAATGACCTCTTTAGTGTCTCCACAATAATGCCGTACCGCACTTCCCTCTGCCTTTGCCTCCTCCTCCTCCTCCTCCTCTTCCTCCCTTGACCCTCGTCCCTCGGAGTCGTCACGCCACCTCGTCCTGAGACCCGCCTGACGTCTCCTTATCGTCTTCCTCATTACTAGATCTATTTCCGAGGTGAGATGAGGCACTCCAGCCACGCACCCACAACTCACTTCTTCACCTCCTCACTCACTCTCTCGCTCACTTCCCCCACGTCCCGCAGCACCTCTCCCCCCAATCTTCGCCTCGACGCGCCTCACTTAACGTTTGCACTCATCAGCTCAAAAGAAAGGTGCAATTTAAGTATTACCTGACGCGAGGAACACTGTCTTTATAAACTGGCGTGCTGCTTTGCTCCTACCTGGTTTTTAATTGCCGTCACAGCGCGCACTGATTGGTCTTGCTTTTTGTTTTTGTTCCTCCCGCCACGGTATCGAGTTCATCTCTTTATGCTTTACAAAACTGCTTGCGTGCCTTCACTTTCCCGTACATCTTGCAGTGCTATAGTATGTGCAATACATTTCACTTATATCAATTTTTACTTACTGTCGTTAATATTATTGTTAGTGTACTGTGAAATCAAACAAACAGCCGAGCCAGAACCTAAAGATCTGGTGCTGTTTGAAATATCTTGTACTTCTCATTAAAAAAAAAAAAAAGTTGTATTCTCGTCTTAATTGCCACCTGTGGATTGGAGAACATGGAGACGAGCGGCGCTGAAGTGGAAGACGCGAAGAGAGACGAAAGAAAGTAGTGGTGGTGGTGGTAGTGATGATAGTAGTAGTAGTAGTAGTAGTAGTAGTAGTAGTAGTAGTAGTAGTAGTAGTAGTAGTAGTAGTAGTAGTAGTAGTAGCAGCAGCAGCAGCAGTAGTAGTAGTAGTAGTAGTAGTAGTAGTAGTAGTAGTAGTAGTAGTAGTAGTAGTAGTAGTAGTAGTAGTAGTAGTAGTAGTAGTAGTAGTAGTTGTTGTTGTTGTTGTTGTTGTTGTTGTTATAGCAGTAGCATTAGCAGCAACAGCAGTATGACCAGACGAATGTTAAAAGTAGAGAAAAAAATGATAACTGTAAAAGATAGTAGCAGCAGGCAACATTCATGGTACCAGTGGTAATAATGACGACGACGATGATGATGATGATGATGATGATGATGGTGGTGGTGGTGGTGGCAGTGATAATGAAGGCCACAAGAACCATGGAAGTCGTTACAGAGAGTGGCTGCAGTCAGTGAGTGGAGGCAATGATGGCGGTGAGGAGGAAGGAGGGAGGGAGGGAAGAAGGGAGGGACAGAGAGACGGTCGTAAGGGAAAGATGGAGACAAAAGGTCCTGTGATAGGTGAGGGGAAGGAGGAGGAAAGCCAGAAGGTCGGTCGTGCTAAGTGACTGTGAGGGGGAAGAGGAAACTTTGCTCAAAATGTGGTGATAATCTTGAGAATTCTGAGAGAGAGAGAGAGAGAGAGAGAGAGAGAGAGAGAGAGAGAGAGAGAGAGAGAGAGAGAGAGAGAGAGAGAGAGAGAGAGAGAGAGAGAGAGAGCTAAATGTGGGGAAGAGAGAAATCTGGGGACGTGAGACGAGGGGAAACCGCAAGTCGTGAGGAGGAGGAGGAGGAGGAGGAGGAGGAGGAGGAGGAGGTGGAGGGGGAGGAGGGGTCTAAGGGAAAATTGCTGGCGAGGAGAAAACTTGGGGTGGTGTGATTGAGAGGGGGAGGAGGAGAGGGGAGTGGACGGGAGAAAGAGAGAGAGATAGGGGGGGGGGAGAGAGTAAGGGCGAGGCAAAAAGTAAGGGGAGACTATATAAAATGATGAACCTGAGATGGGAACAGCGATGAGTGGCACTGAGGGAAGAACCTAAACACACACACACACACACACACACACACACACACACACACACACACACACACACACACACACACACGAGGAGGTAGAGGTAGAGGAAAGGGACCGAAGAGAAGGAAGAGGAGGAGGAGGAGAAGGAGGAGGAGGAGGAGGAGGAGGAGGAGGAGGAGGAGGAGAAGGAGGAGAAGGAGGAGGAGGAGGAGGAGGAGGAGGAGGGGAAAGAGGAGGAGAAGGAGGTACTCATGTCGGTCAATACCCGCGTGGAGCAGCAGTTTCCTCCAGATGACGGGGTCTCCAGTTCCTCGCAGCTCCTCGCCCCTGTAATGGCTCGCCGGCAGACCTGTGACTTCGACTCTGAACATTACTCTAGGGGTGCAGGAAGGGCCGCTCACTCACTCACTAATGGCCCCCTCTCGCTTTTAAGGGGAGGGAATGGGCAGTGGGCGGCTCTCAGGGGGAGGAAGGGATCTAATAAGGGAGAGTAAGTGCTCACTACTCGTATTGTCTCGGGAAAAAGGAGAGTTTTGTCTTGTACTGATGTATGGGTGTTGGGTCTCAGCTCGCTTTTAAGGGGAGGGAATGGGCAGCGGGTGGGTCTTGAAGGAAGGGAGGTAACGGGAGGGATCTATAAAATGGGAGAGTAAGTGCTTCCGTTGTATTAGAAAAAAGAAGGTTTGTCTTGTAGTGATGTATAGATGTTGGATACCAGCTCGTTTTTATAGGAAGGGAATGGGCACTGGATGGGTCTTAGAGGGAGGGAGGTAAAGGAAGGGATCT
Source organism: Scylla paramamosain (assembly GCF_035594125.1). Taxonomy (NCBI): domain Eukaryota; kingdom Metazoa; phylum Arthropoda; class Malacostraca; order Decapoda; family Portunidae; genus Scylla; species Scylla paramamosain. The sequence continues at coordinate 3,575,516 of NC_087152.1, read as the reverse complement.
CTCTCTAATAACAAAGGAACGTAACGTGCTGGCTATTCGCAGTGGAGGAGGAAAAGAGAAGGTCTGTCTTATGTGAGTGAGTGTTAGATCTCTCCCCGGTTTTCAAGGGAATGGGTAGTGGTGAGTCTTACGCGGCACGGAAGAGAAAGAGGGAGAGAGAGAGAGAAATTCCAGTAATGATGGAGGAAAAGAAATTGTTAGATTCTTGTTTGGAATGAGGAAAAAATAGGTCTGTCTTGTAATTAGGGTGAGGTGTGAGGTCTTGCTTCGCTTTTCAGAAGATGCAGTAGACAGTGGGTGGCTCTCTGGAGATGTGAAGATGACAGGGAAAGTTCTGACAATTACATGAAGAAAGAAAGGCTTGTCTTGCAATAAGGTTGTAGGTTGGATTTTACCTCACTTTGAAAGGATGGAAATGAACAGAGTGGAGTGAAAAAAGTTTGATTTATTTCCTTACTTATTTTTAATGAAGGCAGAACGAAAAATAAAGTAAAGTAAAAAAAAAGTTTTTCTTGT
>NC_087152.1:3537500-3570000 GCF_035594125.1 Scylla paramamosain | reverse complement strand
AGGGCTGACGGGAAGAAGAGAGAAGAAAGCAAAGAGGTGAGAGGAAAATGGAAAAAAGAGAAATACACTGAAAGGAAAACGGACAAAAGGCGAAGAGGGAAAGAGCTGATAACCGCGGGAAAGAAAAGAAGCGAAAGAAGAAAAGGAAGAAAGGAAGAAAACGAAATAAAAAAAAGGGTGGAGGAAGAACCACGAAAGGGAAAAATGGAAAAGGGAAAGGGATTGGAAAGTAAAGGGGGAGAAAGAGGATGGGAGGGATGAGAAATAAAGGGAAGAGGAGGGAGCAGGAGATAAAGCGAGGGAGGAGAGAGGGTGACAGAGAGGGTGTGGGAGAGGGAGAGGGAGAGGGAGAGGGAGAGGGAGAGGGAGAGGGAGAGGGGAGTGCTCAGGTGTCAGCAGTGAGGGGATGAATCTCGCTTTGCTTTTCCCCTCTTCTCCCTCCCTCCCTCTCTCCCTCCCTCCCTCCCTCCTCCTCCTCCTCCTTCTCCTCCTCCTCCTCATTTTCTGTTGCCAACAAAAGGCTAAACTGAAATGGTCCCTCTTGGCTTCATCAGGTAACATGGCGTCTCTCTCTCTCTCTCTCTCTCTCTCTCTCTCTCTCTCTCTCTCTCTCTCTCTCTCTCTCTCTCTCTCTCTCTCTCTCTCTCCTGACAGAGCCGCACATTAATTTTCACGATCAAAGACGCCAAGGTTGCAATCAGCAGTAGTAATGTTGAGCCTGTTCAAACAAAGGGCGGCGCAGAGGCAGAGTCAATAACGAGCTATATATAGGCTGTATTAATTAAAACTTTCCTCTTAAGGCTGAAGATGAAATAATAGATACCTTCGCGCAAGACTTTGAGAGAGAGAGAGAGAGAGAGAGAGAGAGAGAGAGAGAGAGAGAGAGAGAGAGAGAGAGAGAGAGAGAGAGAGAGAGAGAGAGAGAGGACACACATGATACGTCTCTCTCTCTCTCTCTCTCTCTCTCTCTCTCTCTCTCTCTCTCTCTCTCTCTCTCTCTCTCTCTCTCTCAGTTACATAAACATCGCGATACAATTAAGTACAAAACGAAAAACAGGAATTCAATGTGATTCAGGAACTTTATATTTACACAGCAAACCGAAATATAAAGACAGAAGCGCGTGTAACAATGCTCTGTTAAAACAAGAAAGGGGAAAAAACACACACACACACACACACACACACACACACACACACACACACACACACACACACACACACACACACACACACACACACAGTAAGACATCACAAAACACAAGCTTAAAATGTAGGAGAGAAGAAGCTCATCAGTTCTCAATTATCAATTATTCACTTATTCACATTGAGAGAGAGAGAGAGAGAGAGAGAGAGAGAGAGAGAGAGAGAGAGAGAGAGAGAGAGAGAGAGAGAGAGAGAGAGAGAGAGAGAGAGAGAAAGACGAACTGTACAGGTCTGGAGCAGCAAAACAACAACAATTACGTGGCACTAGGATTAATACAGTTATGTTTATATTACATGAATCTCTTGAATCTCTGAGACTAAGACACTGCATACGAACAGGGCGCACGAGTCACCAGGAAAAGTCAACTCGCGTCGTATAGGGAATACTCAATACCTTCTTGGATATCTTTAAATACTCAATGTTTTTATTTATTTATTTATTTATTTTTTTTTATGTAGGAGGGGGACACTGGCCAAGGCAAAGAGAGAGAGAGAGAGAGAGAGAGAGAGAGAGAGAGAGAGAGAGAGAGAGAGAGAGAGAGAGAGAGAGAGAGAGAGAGAGAGAGAGAGAGAGAGAGAGAGAGAGAGAGAGAGAGAGAGAGAGAAAAAAGCCCATTGAGATGCCAGTCCCAAAGAAGGGTCCAAAGCAGTAGTCAGAAATTGAAGGATAAGTGTCTTGAAACCTCCCTCTTGCAGGAATTCAAGTCATAGAAAGGTGGAAATACAGAAGCTGGCAGGAAGTTCCAGAGTTTACCAGAGTTTACAAGTTTGCATGTCACATCTCGATAGGACGACATGGCTGAAACATTATTACGTTCACGCGTCTCCGAGTGATTAACAGGGTGCTTAGAGTCATGTAGGGTGTAATCACGTACACTTAACACCCAGGGAATTGAAAGTATACATACATTTGCATATATTTTATGTCCCACGTGATTTACTTACTGGTAGTAGTACACAGATCAGCAGATGCTCTCCTTATGAACCAACACGTCATCTGGTGTCTCTTCCTTTCCTGTACATTTCAATTCAGTGTATGTATTCCTATGTACGAGTATTGTCATCTCTAATCATTTCCTCATGACCTGTCAATATCAAATGATGTTGAAATTTCGTCATGAAGGAAGCAAATAAACTGAAATTTGCCAGCGAAGTCCAGGATCAGAGGCAGAAAATCTCTAAAATTAAATGTTATGTATTTTTATGTCCAGAGGAAAAAGAGAAATACATCACAGCCAGCTATGATACTCGTAAGTCGCTTCCATAAATAGTCGCTTCTGTTCCTGATACTCGAATTACAAAGTTTGCCTCCTTGTAACATTTCTTCTTTGTCAGCTTATTTTCTTTCCACATCATTTACTTTATCTTTTGGTCTTCTTATCCTTCCGTTATTCCACTTCTTGTTCGTCTTCCTGCAGTGTCCCATGGTCTCGTTACTGCGACTCCAAGACTTTCATCAGTTAATCAATCTCATTTTTTTTTTTTTCATCTCCTCCTCCTCCTCCTTGTCCGTGAAATCCTACGTGTTTCACTGCAAATTAGATTCGATGTTTATCACCACAAACTGTCTTGTTGTGACCGATGCGTCTTCTGAAATTTGTTCTTCGTTTGTGCTCCTCCTCCTCCTCCTCCTCCTCCTCCTCCTTCTTTTTCTTTTTCTTGTTCTTGTTCTTCTTCTCCTCCTCCTCCGTCTCATCTTTTTGCCCCGCCATGAAAAACGAGCGGCATTCACACAGGTATTCATTCGGTCACACTTGGCAGCCGTCACACATAATGACCCCTCACACCTGCGTCATTATGAGCTGCGGCCGCGGATGTGTGGGTGGTGGTGGTGGTGATGGTGGTGGTGGTGGTGAAGGGCAGTCAAGGGGAGTGTGGTGTGTGATTACGAGAGAGAGAGAGAGAGAGAGAGAGAGAGAGAGAGAGAGAGAGAGAGAGAGAGAGAGAGAGAGAGAGAGAGAGAGAGAGAGAGAGAGAGAGAGAGAGAGAGAGAGAGAGAGAGAGAGAGAGAGAGAGAGAGAGAGAGAAAGTTGGATGGACAAAACATTCCACCGTAAACGAATAAATGAATGAATGAATGAATGAATGAATAAAACAAACAAACGAATAAAAAACGAAAACAATGACTCAGTACGGACAAAATAGCAGCAATAAAGTTACAAAAAAAAAAATGAAAAAAAAAACAACTAAAATCCTGAAAAAAACCCTTTCCTATGCCTACCTGCAGTACGAGTATGCATGTATGTATGTATGTATGTATGTACGTATTTATGTATGTATGTATGTATGTTTGAACAGTCTCGTTCAACCCCTAAAACCTTACCCTCCCCCTTCCCACAGTCCCCATACCAACCCGCCCGCCCCCTCCCCTAACATACGTAGCTGTTCACCACTTTACTTGAATATAGAGACCCCAGAATAACCACCGTCCTTTTCTTTTTTTTCTTTGTCTTTTTTCTTTTTTTTTATCTTGGTTGCAAAAATATTTACGTGTATCACAAGCTTCAACAGTCCGGGTGGATGTTTAATTAAATGCAATGGGGGACTCTGCGGCATAAAAGTGGCGGCCTCCAGTGCTGCGTCGGAATGAGATGAACGCGGATATGAAAATTTGTTGTCCAGAGTAAAGAATTTCAATACTAATTTTGAAGGTGAGGTAACCGCAGCGGTGCATGGGGAGCATTTTTGCCAACGCGACTGTGGTGGAAACAATGCGGCGGTGGTGGGCGGGTATTGGTGTGCGTCACTGAACACACACACACACACACACACACACACACACACACACACACACACACACACACACACACACACACACACACACACACACACACACACACATACTCTCTTGATAAATATAATAAAGAACTCAATAGACACTAATTAATGAGTGAGTGAGTGAGTGAGTGAGTGAGTGAGTGAGTGAGTGAGTGAGTGAATTAATGAATGAAACAAAAAAATTAAGTGTGATAAAAAAAAATCACAATATTCTATAGAGAAGCAAATATTTAAAAAGCAGGACAATCTTTTTATCTACATTTTTCCTCTCGGTCTATAAATAAAAAAAAAATAAAAAAACGGTGGGGGGAAAGAAGAAAACGAAATCAGCACCACACAGGAATCACAAATCCAAAAACTTCTACCCTGGAAAAGAGGCTTAATCAAACTCTCTCCTCCATTACTTTCTGCCCTGAGAATGAAAACCCACCCAACTTTATCCTCTTTCAATTTCTGCTCTGAAAATTAAATCTCGTCTTTTCTCATCTTCCTTCACATTCTGCCCTGATAATGAAAACCCACCTAACTTTTTTTTTCCCTGCTTCATATTGAGGACACCTAAAAAATGAACGAACCACAGGAGACATTCCCACTACAGGATAAAATAGAACCATGAATCTAACTTTTATTTTAATCATCAGTGGTTATTCTAGAGACACTGAAACCCAATTCATAAGTAACAGGAAAGTGATAGACGAGTGAAAGTGTGTGTGTGAGGAGAGGAGAAGAGAAATAACAAAGAGCCACCGCAATAAAGACTACTAGTAGAGCTAAATACAATAGAGACAACTAAAATGACAAACAATATCCGTAAGTGGAAAACAAAGAGAGAAATTAAGAACAGAAGGTCGGTTACGGTAACGAGAGAGAGAGAGAGAGAGAGAGAGAGAGAGAGAGAGAGAGAGAGAGAGAGAGAGAGAGAGAGAGAGAGAGAGAGAGAGAGAGAGAGAGAGAGAGAGAGAGAGAGAGAGAATGACAAACAACACCTGGAAGAGAAGGAGAGAAATCAAGAGCAGAAGGTCACTTGAGCATCACTTAGCAGCCTTCAACACCCACTCCCTCTCTCCCGTCACCTTTCACTCCATCCCTGTGTCTCTGCAATACACAACTGAACGACTTACTTTACTTGTGCACGTCATTAATATACATGACCGACAGGAAGCGTGTTTACTTTCCCAACAGCTCCTGGCCTAAGATCCTTAAATGGTGACATACCCTGTGGCGTGCAAGATTTATGGATGAGAATATGAAATTAGGTGTGAAATTACGAACCGTTTAGTGACGTGTGTGTGTGTGTGTGTGTGTGTGTGTGTGTGTGTGTGTGTGTGTGTGTGTGTGTGTGTGTGTGTGTGTGTGTGTGTGTGTGTGTGTGTGTGTGTAACTTCCCTCCATCTCTCAGCTCCACACACCCACCTGCAGGTCGGGGTGGCAGTGAGGCTGCAATGAGGCGCCGTTGCTCGCGAGTCCTCCTTTCCCGGGACGTCTCGGCGCGCACCTCGAGTCTCACCTGGGAAGAAATTTGCATACAATGATAAGGGTGCCACAGACGAGGCGATTCATGCAACTATTGAGGTGTCATAGGCAGGGCGGTGCATTCAATCATAAATTTGTCATGAACGGGGCAGGACATACCTACAATTATAAAAGTGTGATGGGAGTGCCAGATCATACAATCATAAAGATGCCATAAGCGGGGACGGGCGGAACATACAATTACAAAGGTGCCGTGGGCGGGGAGGGGCGGGACGTACAATCATAGAGGTGTCATGGGCAGGCCAGTGTATACAGTTCTAAAGGTGTCATGTGCTGTGCGGCATGTACAGTTATAAAGGTGCCACGTGGAGGGAGCGGGGCATACAATTACCAAGGTGCCACGGGCGAGGAGGCGTGGGACATATAATCATAAAGGTGTCACGGGCGGGGCGGTGCATACAATTATACAGTTGCCACAGACAGGAAGGTGTCCACACATCTGTGGTAGCCCGGCTGAATTCCTTCCCTTCAAAGGTTGGTGTAAAAATGATACAAGAAACCAAACACCGCGGTGAGCGTGTGCCGAGGCGCGACTCTCTACACCCGCGGCGCTGTGGCCAACACGAAATGGTTTGGCCCAACAACTGACGCCAGTCCTCTCGTCCCAGCTGTCAGGAACTGCAACTTAGTGCGCGAAAGTATTCTAAGTAACAAAACATGTACAGCAGATGTAACATTCTCTCGTGCTTGCAATGTGTTGGGATTTAATTTTTATAGACACGCCGCTCGTGCTTCTCTCCAGTGCCGAGGACTGGAAGCTTGGATCGCATACATACTATTACGATGCCACACTGTCACATTATACAGGCTCCTACAAGACACCAGGTATACATATAGACGAAAGACAGTGTATTCTAAATTTTAGACAAAGTTACTCTCATCTGTTGGGACAGGAGCGCAATGAATGGCTGCGGCCGGTGCTGAGTGACCGGCGGAGCTGCGCAGAGAAAGTTGGCCTTGTAAGCCCCGCCGGGCCACTTGCTGTATGGATCCATGTAAACACCCCAGGAAGATAATTTATTACGTTTGTTTTCAACGAGGAAGACCGTTAGTTTGATGCCAGGAACCACTGATGGCAGGGACGGAAACGTGACCCGCCTGCTCAATGCCGTGCAACAGGCGATGGAGAAAGGCTTAACAAAAGTGTCCGAAGTCGTGATCGAGAGATTCGAAGCAGAAGGTAAAGTACCACACGTCCTCCCACTTTCAGCAAAATCCTGTTCACTTACAGAAAAATTGAACTGACGGACGAAAGGCGTTGAATCATTAACTTGATGGTTACTGATGATGATTCCTGAACTTCTTTTATGTCCAACTTAACATACGAGTGGAAAAATCACTTGTAAAACTAAAGAAGAGAAGTTGTGTCCATTGTGAACAGAGAATCATCACGCCTCAGGCAGTCCGGCGGGCGGGCTGGTCACTGTTCAAAGAATCGCCGCCGCTCTTCACTGCACACACATTGTGTGGCCCTCGTCTGCTGCACGGTAAATAGAAGTGGTGGTGGTGGTGTCATGTATGCGCCACACAGGTCTCATTTTCCTTCTTAATAACTATGAACAACAGTCAATGCACATCATATGCAGCAGCAGCTGCAGTAGTAAGCTACCATCATCGCCGTCACCATTATCATCATCATCATCATCATCATCATCATCAGCAGCAGCAGCAGCAGCAGCAGCAGCAGCACCACCACCACCACCACCACCACCACCACCACCAATAGCTAAGACTTAACATGTAAATGTATACTCTAATAATGCACACACACACATAGCTCTCTATCAGTATGCAACACTTTTACATGAATGATAAAAGAAAGCAAGAGAACAAATGCAAAGGAATTATAGTACTTGTCCTTGTCACATCAGTGACAGGTGTGGTGGCAAATCGCTCCATCCTTTGCGTAGGGACGGCGACCCTTCTTCCTAAGCAGCGGCGGACCCTGGCACTGTGATTCATTCGTGCTGGGATTCTCCTTCTCCCTGTACACAAGTACTCACCACACATCAGAGCGCACTCAACTTGATGCAGGTGAGGGACAGAGAATTGGAGAGCTTAGAGACTTGCTCTGGGCCATCTGTGTTGACTCGTCCTCTATCAAGGCAGTGCAAGATGACGATGTTGTTACGGACAAACGGACAAACCTACCACCCAATTAATCAAACAACCGACCTCTGTCTAAAATTAAGTTCATACGAGAAAGATTATTCATCCGGAGTTACTTTTTTTTTAACTCTCTCTCTCTCTCTCTCTCTCTCTCTCTCTCTCTCTCTCTCTCTCTCTCTCTCTCTCTCTCTCTCTCTCTCTCTCTCTCTCTCTCTCTCTCTCTCTCTCTCTCTTATGACTCCCCATCTTCTTTTAACAAAACTACACACCATATCCTTTACTTTCACCTCACATCCACAATGAACATCCGCACCATCACCTAAGCTCACCGTGCGCATGAATGGAACCCCTCCTTGAAGAACAACCAGAGAAACAGAAAGACGACACTTACATCCCAGGAGGCGCCTTCCCCAAACCTTCCTCCCCACATTGCCGAGCCGCGATTCCTTGCCAGTGTGCAATTTGTCCACCACTGACCCACCGCACCACGACCCCTCTTTTTGTATGTATTTCCTTGATACGACCCTGGAGACGAAGGAAGAAGAGGAGGAGGAGGAGCGGGGGAGAGGGGGAGAAAGCCCAAGGGGAATGAGGGTCAAGCCAATCTGCGGGGAAGGAAGAACACCAAAAACTTGAAAGGAAACAAGAGAGAGAGAGAGAGAGAGAGAGAGAGAGAGAGAGAGAGAGAGAGAGAGAGAGAGAGAGAGAGAGAGAGAGAGAGAGAGAGAGAGAGAGAGAGAGAGAGAGAGAGAGAGAGAGAAAATGGTTCGTAGAAGAGACAAAGAGGCAAAAAAGGAAAGGAGAGGAGAGGAGAAAAAAGTGAAAGCAAGAGAAAAGAAGTAAAGATGACAAAGAAACAAAGGGAAGGGAGAAAAACAGAGAGAGAGAGAGAGAGAGAGAGAGAGAGAGAGAGAGAGAGAGAGAGAGAGAGAGAGAGAGAGAGAGAGAGAGGCAATAGGCCACTCATCCCCCTGCACGGGTCGCCGCCTCGCCTCATCGCCGTCGCCTGGGTGTCGGGGCGCGGAGGGAATGGCGCGAGGAGAGGAAACGTTTTTCTAAGAATTGGATTACACGCACTGATTCACGGCGCGCGGGAGGGAGGGGAGACGCAAGGTGCCGCGGGACCCTCCGCGATGATGGTGCCAGTGCCAGGAAGGGCCAGTGTGGGGCGGATTGGGAATTGATTGAGTTATGGTGCCGGAGGGTCACACGGCACCGGCTAGGGTTAAGGAAATGTTACTTAGGTTAGGTTTGGTTATGTTAGGTTAGGTAAGGTTAGGTTAGGTTAGGTTAAGTGAGGTTAGGTTAGGTGAGGTCAGGTCAGGTCAGGTCAGGTGAAGTTAGGTTAGATTACGTTAGGTTAGGTTATGGTTGCTTAGGTTAGGTTAGGTGAGGTTACGTTAAGTTAGGTTGGGTTAAGTTAGGTTAAGACGCTAGGAAGGTCTCTTATTTAGCAATTACCGTGAGCTGGGATTGTTCTGGTAAATATTAAGGTGCCAAAATAACAAAGGTCAAGATGGGATGGTGTTTATTAGTGTGTGTGTGTGTGTGTGTGTGTGTGTGTGTGTGTGTGTGTGTGTGTGTGTGTGTGTGTGTGTGTGTGTGTGTGTGTGTGTGTGTGTGTGTGTGTGTGTGTGTGTGTGTGTGGTGGACCGCAACATTTTTATTGCATCATATAATTTGCTTACCTCAAGATCTTGTGGTCAATAAACTTTTCTATTTATCTAGTCGTGTGTGTGTGTGTGTGTGTGTGTGTGTGTGTGTGTGTGTGTGTTTAGTAGTAAAGGCTCAGTCCAATCCTGAAAAATGTAATGATGGAGGAAGTCGCCGAAGTAGCTGAGGGTCGACAACAACCTGATGAGCGTTGCGTCACCGCCTCACACAAGCTTCATCCTTTGCGTTCACAACTCTACAAATACTGAAACAATAAGTACACGCGCATCACTGACAATCAAAGAAGTAACCATCACGACGAACACTGGTTTACATTTTGACGGAGTAGCGTGTCTCGGTGATCAGCACGCGACGGAAATGGCAATATTCACTGCTTCTTTTATTGCACTGTTCAGGTTTTATGACTGCTTCCCTTAATAGCTTTGGCTTAGTAAACCTCTTACAGCGTTGTGTTCACTGTGTGCGCCGATGAAACAACTCCCGCCGCTCTGTTTATATTCCCACAAATTCCACAGTAGTTTCCAGGAAATTTAAACTCTCTCTCTCTCTCTCTCTCTCTCTCTCTCTCTCTCTCTTTCTCTCTCTCTCTCTCGGCTTACAAAACAAGGTCTCTGAACATTACACTTTCCAAAATATTGAACACGGCGGGAATGGAGGGCACACGTTTCCCGTTAGTCGGGTTACATGTTTATTGTATGGAGTTTGGTCATTCTTTATGCGTCCTCAGTGACATCAGAATTTTTGCTTCATGCCTCCAAACATCCATGTCGCTCCGCCCTGTGGGACCTGAACAAATAATGCAGCATTTGTGACTTGCGCGCCTGTTGCATGGCGCCAGCGGTGCAGGAGTGACCCTCCCGCACACCACTTCATGACTGACACTTTTTAACTGATCGTAAATGTCTTGTCAATGCTCCAGACATACGGACTGCACACCCATTCCGTCTCGCGGGTGGCGCTGCCACCCAGCCAGCCAAGCTAGCGGGGCCGAGGCACCGCCCGGCACACTTGCCTCACTGCCAGCTGGGCAGCGTTATGGCTTGTCCAAATAAACCAGGCAGTGCCAGCAGGCATTGCGACAGCTTGCATGAGGCGGCCAGCAAGTGGGTCAGCGGAGGGCGGAGGGTGGCAGTGAGCGGGAGCGTGAGGCCAGGCGGGAAGGCGGCATAATGAGGGGCGGGAGTTTCCTGACAATAGCCGCAGAAAAACACGTCAGTGCCGAGCGTTGGAGCATGACGACAATATGTGTGTGTGTGTGTGTGTGTGTGTGTGTGTGTGTGTGTGTGTGTGTGTGTGTGTGTGTTTCTGTGCGCACGCGGGCGTGCACAAGCGCAAAAGGCACACACACACACACACACACACACACACACACACACACACACACACACACACACACACACACACACAGAGAGAGAGAGAGAGAGAGAGAGAGAGAGAGAGAGAGAGAGAGAGAGAGAGAGAGAGAGAGAGAGAGAGAGAGAGAGAGAGAGAGAGAGAGAGTACCAACAAAAGTGCATAAAAACACAGCAAGAAAAACAAAAACTCTAGTAATAAGAAATGTCTTCGTCAGAGAGGGTTGTTAAGTCTCGGTCTTGACAAATCCTCCATTTGGCTGCCACGCTGACCTCCGTCTCGGCGCCTAACAGGTGGTGAGGCGGGCCGCTGAGGGATAGGAGATGGGGAGGGAGGAGAGGACGGGGAGGATGGGGTTGGCTGGCGAGGTCTTGCGGCAGTTTCCCCGGTGGTCGCCATGCACCGTGACGTGCGAGAGACTTTCACCCCCAACCACCACCTCCCCAACACTTTCCCTCCGTCAGCACGTGCGGGGCTCGCCTCCTCCTAAGGGTCGCTCTCAAGTGGTCGTCGGTTCTTTCTCTGAAGTAAAAAGACTGTCTCACGCATGCTGTGACTCACCCGTTGCTTCTTGCCGTAGTCATGATGCCTTCGTGCACCTTGCAGCCCTTGCTTACGCTGCTATTATTATCTCGCGCACTCAGACTTACTCAAACATCATTTTGAAAATACACTTCCTAGTTGCTAATCCTTCTTTTTTTCTATTCTTGTGCTTATTACTCACTATCAGTTATTAATTGGCCGTTTACTCATACTAAATTCACTTAACTTATTCGCCTCTCGTTCTCACAAGATTTACTAGTCGCGCTCAACTCTTCCCTCTTAACCCTTTACAGACCCACCAATTACCCCTAAGCATTCACTCACAATTCACTCTTACTCACCAATTTACTCATGCTACACTCCCTCCTTACTCAACCATTAAGCGGGCAACACTCCCAGGGTGCGCCGAACTCCTGTCTTCATCTTGTAATTACTCGTCACTCACTGTAAACTCGCCACTAGCTCAACATTCGTATAATTTCTCACACTATTTCAGTTGACAATATCCTCTTATTCTTCATTGTTCACTCCCACTTCCCGCTCACTGACGCATCATCTTCCCAATCACCCAATCATCCACACTTGCACATCACGATCCCCACTCGTTCATTATCACACAGTGACGTGTTATCTTTCTATTCACAACCTCACTCATTTCACAATCCCAGTTCCCTCTCACTGACATCCTCTACCACTAAACAATTTCACTTCCCACTTACTGACATATCTTCCCACTCGCTCGTGATGTCATGCACCTAACCAATTCTCATTCACTGACACTGACAATCTTCTCACACTAACGACCCCAATCATTTAACCATCCCAGTTTCCAGTCACTCACAATCTCTCACACTAAACAATCTTCCTTCCCGCTCACTCGTTTACAATCCAGCACACTTAACCCACTCGCTCATAACCTCAACTCAATAATCAACCTCAACTTCCACTCACTGACAGACTTCCCCACTCATTCACAGCACCACTCACTCACCAACCACGAACTTTCCTTAACATAACTCTATCCACACATACCCACACTCACTCATACAATCTATCCACTCCAACTCCACATACTCACACAGTCCCACTCATCAAATCCCCATCCATCCATCCATAAGGTTCACTCCCGCAATCCCTCTCACCCCCACTCCACTGACAGCCCCTATCATTCCTCACAATGCCTGGGTTTCCATTCACTCCTCATCCGCAGCACGATTCTTTGTCGACTGCCAGTAATAAACAAGATAAAGAGCAATAAAAGTGAGAAGGTGAGGAGGAGGAGGAGGAGGAGGAGGAGGAGGAGGAGGAGGAGGAGGAGGAGGAGGAGGAGGAGGAGGAGGAGGAGGAGGAATACAAAGGAAAGCCAAAGAGGAGGAGGAGGAGGAGGAAAAAGTGCTCTCTCTCTCTCTCTCTCTCTCTCTCTCTCTCTCTCTCTCTCTCTCTCTCTCTCTCTCTCTCTCTCTCTCTCTCTGCTGCTTTGTAAGAGAGAGAGAGAGAGAGAGAGAGAGAGAGAGAGAGAGAGAGAGAGAGAGAGAGAGAGAGAGAGAGAGAGAGAGAGAGAGAGAGAGAGAGAGAGAGAGAGAGAGAGAGAGAGGAAGGTGACCACTGGACAGAGAAAAGACGAGAAAAGAGAGAAAAAAATACCCGCCCAACCCGGTCTGTTATTCTGCTTTTTTTTCTTCTTCTTCTTTTAAGAGTTCCTGGCGGCAACTGACTCTCCTCCGCCAAGCAACAGGAGAAAATTATATATATATATATAAAAAATTCATACGCCACAAACAAAAAAGGGTCAGGAAAAAAGAGTAAATAAGAGAGACAAAAGAAAATCATCAGAATCATCTCCATATATAACATTTCTAACATCCGGCAGTCACTGAAACTCTACGATGCAAAGAAGACAGATAAAAAGGAAAGACCCACGAACAGAACAGACGGACGTAACACCGTAAAAACTCCACCTACATCGTTACTCCAGTGCATGTTATGTGGCTCTGAGGGACATAATACACACCGCTATACATATGCACGACCTGTCACCAGCATTGGGGGTGGGGGGAGGGGTGTCAGTAAGGAAGTCAGAACCATCGCCAAGTGTCAGCCAGCCAGATTCTAGTGTAGCTATCAAGTTTTCCTGTCTGTCGCAGAAAAAAAGAGTCGCCTTGCACTTCCTGTCACGCAGAGCTGTCGTCACTGTGTGTGTGTGTGTGTGTGTGTGTGTGTGTGTGTGTGTGTGTGTGTGTGTGTGTGTGTGTGTGTGTGTGTGTGTGTGTGTGTGTGTGTGTGAGAGAGAGAGAGAGAGAGAGAGAGAGAGAGAGAGAGAGAGAGAGAGAGAGAGAGAGAGAGAGAGAGAGAGAGAGAGAGAGAGAGAGAGAGAGAGAGAGAGAGAGCATTTCTTGTCCTGGGGTTAACAATCCGTGTCTGTGGAGTTCCTCACACCCTACTCTCCCTTTTCCCTCCCTCCCTCCCTCTCCCTCCCTTCCTCTCACCCTCCCACGCCCCGCCCTCCCTCGGGAGCACAGCGAGGGTCGTCCCCACAACCGATTCCCTGCACGCTTTACTTTACATAATTCAATAATTTATGAAGACAGTGAGGGCGTCGGGGGAAGCGAGGAGGTGCAGCGGTTATGGGTGTGCTGAGGACTGACAGCCGCTGGTGGAGGGAACTTAAGGGAGAGGCTGTGTCATACGGTAGCCGGGAAGGCGAGTGAGGTGTGAGTGGCGCACAGCGAGGCGTGAGGCGCGGTGGTGTGTGGGAGAGGAAGGGAATGGGGACCAAGAGTTCGCTGTGACGACGTCAGGAAGTTATAAACAAGACATGCAAATTTATGCGCACAAAAAAACTCATGACTCGCAGCAATACGTGGACGTGTAAGAATGCTAGAATTTGCAATACCCTCGCTGCGTGCCGACACACACACACACACACACACACACACACACACACACACACACACACACACACACACACACACACACACACACATACATACACACACAGATAGATAGATAGATAGATAGACAGACAGATAGATAAATAGATAGATATATAGATAGATAGTTGACACACACACACACACACACACACACACACACACACACACACACACACACACACACACACACACACACACACACACATTTGGAGAGTGTGCAGAAAAGGGCGTGCAGGGTCATCCTTGGCCCTGCATACACCACCTATGAAGAAGCCCTGAACACCCTGAAGCTGTCCAGACTATCCACCAGGTACAGTGAGGCTCTGGAGAAGTTTGGAAGGGGACTTCTGAATCATCCACGTCTCAGAAACATGCGCCTTGCCCTACCCGTGCCACCAGACACCACAATAAGATAACGCCCCTAAAGGCGCCACGTACGGACCGGTACAGACTCAGTGCGATTCCCACCATGGTGCGAGCCATCAATCAATAGTCTCTTCTAGATTTGACTTACCTTTAGGATTAATGTCAAGTATTTCCCCACCCCCAATGTACATTTTCAGTTTGTTGACTGCCTAAAGAATAAACCGTTTATTATTATTATTATTATTATTATTATTATTATTATTATTACACACACACGGACGTTACTCGTGATTGTATGTCAGCATCAGTGTATGAGGTCATTGCATACACACACACACACATCCTAAAATTCATTTCAACACATGTGAATCGGTTAGCTCCGCACACCACCAGGAGACAGTCCGGGCGCCCTCTACGTGTCAAGCCTCCACCTGGCCGCCAACAGGTGAGCGCCGCAGCCCGGGGGTGGTGGCATGGAGGCTGCGGGTAGTGGGTGGATGAAGCACGCACCGAGCCCCGCCACACATGATGCAGAAGGGGTGGGGAGGCGCCTCAGCAAGACCAAGCAGCATTATCAGAGCAGGTGATATGAGATAAAAACTCTCCTAGGCGTAAAAACTGCCTCGATCGCATCTTACCTTCCTCCTCCGAGCATCATCTCTTCACTCCACTTAGCACTGACCATCTCTTTTACTCTCAGTCTCCCCATCCTCCAATCACCCCCCTCCTCCCTCCCTCTCTCCCTCTCATTACCAACTCACTACAGCCTCCTCATCTGCTGCATTATATTCTAAACACGGCCAAAACTCTTCTCTTCTTTCCCGACACATATCACTTATCATCATTATACATAATCACTACGCACCGTGTCTTCTTTTTTTTTCTTTCCCACTTCTCCCTCTCTCCCTCGCTTCCTTCTCGTTCCTCGTTCTCCTCCTGTTATTATTGTCTGTATCTCTTCCCTTTAGTGGTTTTCCGAGGTGTTAAGCTCTTTAGCAAGCGTGTCTCGTCTTCTGCGGGCACAGAGCGAGTACCGACGTCACGGTTTGTTGGGCGCGAGTGTCGGGGTGTCGAGCACGGATAATACAATCAAGGAGGCACAAAGGCAGGTAAGAAGGCTCAACGCGGAGGCAACATTGATCGCACGAGGAAAAAAAAAGTGAGAAAACACACAAGCCATGATAAGGAAGCAGCACGGAGTAAAAAGGAGGCGTGATCTCATGTACAACAAGCCTCCAGGTACAATTTGCTAATGGCCCACAGGTTCTGCTTCTGCTACTGCTGCGTCTTTCCTTCCTCCTGCCGGCATTCCTCACCCAGGCCTCGGTGTGGGAGTGAGAGGGCGTGCTGTGGCGGTGGTGGAGTCCCGGGGCGCCGTGTGGTGTGCGTGCTGGGGTTTGAGCGGTCAGGTGGCATCATGCGGCGTGAACGAGGGAGGTGAAAGTCCAGGATCCAGCGGCATGGTGCACCGCCGCCGCCTCCCTCACCTACCTATGTACACCGCCGCTGTCACTACTGCTGCTCTCTTCCATCGCCGCCTCCTTCTGTTATCTCATTAATATCTTACTACCGTCTCATTTGTTACCTTACTGATATGAACACAAAGGAAGAACAAACAGCAGCTGATATGTTCATCCTTACGAGTCTGTTTGTGACAATCTGCAAAAATCTAAAGCTGTGGATTGGGGATAGTAAAGGTGAATGTTCCTCCCCATTCTACTCTCATCATACCTATTACCCCCACCATCACCTGTGTTAATTTGACCTACCTGTACTGCTTCACTATACTATGCCGCCTGTCATCACCTCTGTCACCATCACCTCCTGCCTTCACTTCTCACCACTTCACCACAGGAACCGCAACGAGTCACCACCAACACCACCACCATCACCACCATCACCTGCAACCTTCCTAGCACCAGCACCCTTTCTACTTCTCCTATCACTTCCACCAACCACCAATCCCTGCCCCCATCTATCTTCCCTCTCTAACCACCACCGCCACCACCATCATCACCACCACCACCACCACCACCAACCCTTTCACCCCATTCAGCTTCACGACGCATCTCACCAGTACACGGTCACCAGAAACAAGCTTCCCTCACCACATACGCCACCACCATCACCACCACCAGTGCATGACCTCCACCTACTGCACCACCTCCACAAAAACAACTGCTCCACTTATTCGAACACTCCAACCTATGTCCTCCACCTACTCCACAGTCTCAATCAAGCCGCTGTTCTACCACTGACTTCTATAAACCAGTACTATTATCACGGGCAAACTTTTAGAGTGTGTGTGTGTGTGTGTGTGTGTGTGTGTGTGTGTGTGTGTGTGTGTGTTTTTCTCCCCTCCCTCGCAGGTTATCATTACCCACCTACCAGTTTCCACCACCACCACTACCACCACCACCACCAGACAAAGCAGCCACAGCTACACTCCACTTTCTCGAGCCTCCATCATCAGAGCCATCGCAGTTTACCGCCACACTACTCCACTTTCCCAAATCCCCCTCCATCCACTCACACCCCCTCCTCCTTTGGTCTCCTTCTATTCTCTCTCCCCCTCCTGCCAGCTCCGCCCCGCCTCATCGCCTCCCTCACCTCCACACCTCTAATCACACCTCCAGCTTCCGCCCCGGCGCCTCATTTATAATTCTTTTTATTCTAAACTCGTGTAATTTCCCATTGCTTCGCTTGTCGCTACGTGTTGTTCTCCTTCTCATTTCCTCAACACATGTTCTGCTTCTGTACTGTTATCTGTTGTTCCTCCTTCATGCGTTCGTTTGGTAATACGCACTTCCCTTTCCGTAACATCAGTCAGGCTTTCAGTAAGTAGTCATCCCTCCCTCCTTGTCTGCTTCCCTTCCCTCCCTCCCTCCCTCCCTCCCTCCCTCCCTCCCTCCCACCTATGCGGAATATGAAAGTTTGTGAGTAGGTCTGCTGTCTCTCGCTGTCTGTTGTGTCTCCCCCTTCACTCAACAGTGTGTGTGTGTGTGTGTGTGTGTGTGTGTGTGTGTGTGTGTGTGTGTGTGTGTGAAATCAGCTGTTTTCCGCTTGTTACCTGACTGTATATTCGACGGACGCAGGTGGAAGGCAGTGTTGTTGTTAATGATGGCGATGGTAATAAGGTACAAGTGGTGGTAGTGATAATGATGATGGTGGTGGTGGTGGTGGTGATGGTAGTGGTGGTGGTGGTGGTCTTGGCGGTAAGTAAGTAAGTAAGAGATGATGTGGTGGTGGTGGTGGTGGTGGTGGTGGTGGTGGTGGTGGTCTTGGCGGTCGTGGTGGCATAGGCGGTGCGGAGATATTGTGTGGAAATGCGAGTTATCAGTATTGTGGTGATTATGCCGCCTCATGCCCCGACGGAGACGTGCACCTGTGGGAGGGCCAAGAGGAGGAGGAGGAGGAGGAGGAGGAGGAGGAGGAGGAGGAGGAGGAGGAGGAGGAGGAGGAGGAGGAAGAGGAGGAGGAGGAAGTGGCGGTGAAGGCGAGGGAGGAGGTGCTGCTGCTGTGCTAGGAATATTGATATCAGCGACGCACGGTGACGACAGTGCTGCGAGAGAGAGAGAGAGAGAGAGAGAGAGAGAGAGAGAGAGAGAGAGAGAGAGAGAGAGAGAGAGAGAGAGAGAGAGAGAGAGAGATGCACCATGATAATCCTGCCCACAAGTCACCAGTACCACCAGTAACACCTTCACTCGTACGTAAGACTTAAACAGGGACATTGCATACCCGAAGAGCCTCACCTGCATCCATCCTCGCCCCGCCGCTGCCTCGCTAGGGGAACCAGCTGAGTACCAGAGGAGCCTTGAGGGAGTTTACAGGACTGAGAACAGCTATACATATATTTAAGATTAGACACTGTACCTCAACGCAAACTGCCTCGTATGGGGCAAAGGGTCTGCTGCTGTTAGCTTTATCTGTGTTTCTTATGTGTTTACGTCAGTTTAGGAGGGAGGGAGGGAGAGAGGGAGAGGGAGAGGGAGAGAGAGAGAGAGAGATTGGAGGGGTTGTGTTGGTGTTGACATGCATGGTGGGTCTTACTTTCTCTCCCTCCTTCTCTCTCTCGCCCTCCCTCCCTCCCTCCCTCCCTCCCTCCGCCCCTCCACCCCAGTCACACACCACCATCAACTCGACTCCCCACTCTCTCAAGGTCTTTGTCTTTTTTTTTTTTCATTTGCGCTCTCTCTCTCTCTCTCTCTCTCTCTCTCTCTCTCTCTCTCTCTCTCTCTCTCTCTCTCTCTCTCTCTCTCTGAAAAATATGGACAATACACACACACACACACACACACACACACACACACACACACACACACACACACACACACACACACAGTCCCATTCTTTCATCTCAAGCAGAAAGAAAGACAGAAATTAAAAATAAAAACAAAAAACTGAAAGTCTCTCTCTCTCTCTCTCTCTCTCTCTCTCTCTCTCTCTCTCTCTCTCTCTCTCTCTCTCCAGAACGACAAGGAAAAAGGAAACCCGAATAAGAGATGGAAGAGAAGCAAAACAGAGGGAGGGAGAAAAGAAAGAGAAAGAAAAGCAACATCCTTCACTCCATTTTCTAATTATGCCAGAACCTTTCCACATTTTCATTCACAAATTTTAGTCATATTTAAATTAGTGCGAGCGGAGCGTTGTAACTTTAACGAGCCAGCTGAGGGATGGAGGGGAAGGGAGAGCTGGGAGGGAGAGGAAGGCGGTGTGGTGGGGAGCGGGTTGGGGGAGAGTCAGTGAGGGGGGCGCGGATCACTCGTGTCTCTTTAGGCTCCCCCACTACTCCACTCTCCGACTGAAAGGCATTTAATTCTAACACTGTCGAGAACCGTAACATAATAATTCTTTCAGATACGTATGTAACATGCCGCCCTTGCTTCTCCCAGGTCGCCGCACTGAGGTGTCCCAGCGTGGCGGCGTGGCCGGCTTCTCCTGCACCAGAGAGGCAGTGAAGGGCGTGAGTTTGTCTCCTGCTCGTCATCGGAGACAAGCGTGAACAATAGACAGAGCATTTTTAAAAAAGTTATTTGCCTTTTCGTCCCGTCAGAGTCCCGAGTCCCGCCGAGCTGCCGACTTGCCTTTCACCTCGCATTGATTTTCTCCTCAGAGGGGCTGGGGACGAGCCGGCACTTGACTGTCCGGGGACGAGCCTAGCGGTCACTTCCCACCACCGTACGATAGGAAATGATTGATAGCATTTTAATGACGCTAGATAATAGATATTGCTGCTAGGCAGTGTAATCTATATTGGTGATGAAGGCAGGAATTACTACTTTTAACCTGTAAGAGAGGATGTTCCGTCCCACTTGAAAGGCTCGCGTTGACGGCCGCCAGTGAGCAGCAGCCCTGGGTGGAGGCAGTGAGAGAAGAACACGTGTGGGGAATGTGTGCTCGGGCAGGTGAGTGAAGGAGCCACCTGGGCACCTGATTCCCCTGATGTGCTCCTAACAGGTGGCGAGTGCCCCGGCTCCTGCTGCCCCCCTGCAGCTCTTGCCTCCTCCCGCCATCAGCACGACACTCTCACTCTCTCCGTGCTGACCTCAGACACGCTCGCTCTTCCTCAATGGCCACTTCAGCAACACTTCATCCCCACCAAAGTCAGCATCAGCACTGTGGTCTGTCGATACACTGCTGGACTCAGCACTAACAAGCAGCGCTCTCATGCTGCACTTCCTCCCCTGCACACCGCACATCACCCAGTGCCCGCCACATGCATGCCCTGCACACCCATGCCCTGCAGCCAAACACTCATGCCTTTCTTTACACCCAAACAATGCATCGGAATCCCTGACTCGCTCCTGAAGCATGACTGACATCCTGCTTCAAAATACTCAGGGAGAGGCTTATCTGGTTTTTGGTAATTTTACAAGTGACACTACAACTTTTTACTCCGCATGCGGTGACTTCATAAGAATTATGATGAAATATCGTCAAGTTTAACATAACTTTGTGGCCACACACTGCCTCTTAATGCACCGTATAAAGAGATGGTGCGAGGTGCAATGAACCTTAATTTATGCAACTTCTCCCACCCTGCACACACACACACACACACACACACACACACACACACACACACACACACACACACACACACACACAGAAAGTTATCTTCAGTATCTTTAGCCCATGTAAAACGAATCAGCCCTCATCCTTTGCTGCACAGACTCCCCAGATTGTGGTGCACACACTCTCCAGGCTGTGGTGCACACACTCTCCAGGCTGTGGTGCACACACTCTCCAGGCTGTGGTGCACACACTCCCCAGGCTGTGGTGCACACACTCTCCAGGCTGTGGTGCACACACTCTCCAGGCTGTGGTGCACACACTCTCCAGGCTGTGGTGCACACACTCCCCAGGCTGTGGTGCACACACTCCCCAGGCTGTGGTGCACACACTCTCCAGGCTGTGGTGCACACACTCCCCAGGCTGTGGTGCACACACTCACCAGGCTGTGGTGCACACGCTCCTCGGACGGTGCCTGTCATTACTCGCAGCTTTCACACCTTCACTGGCTCATCCTTCATGGCTTCACATCATTACTAACAATAAAAACAACAGACGCATACAAATGTTTCCAAAAAACCCTGAAGCGCTGTGGTGAAAGTGACGGCACACACACACACACACACACACACACACACACACACACACACACACACACACACACACACACACACACACACACACACACACTATTCGTACAATATACTCGTACGCACTATACTATTAAATGCAGGCACAAACTTTTCAATTTCGTTATTTTTGAATACACGTTACCTGCATATTGTGTGTGTGTGTGTGTGTGTGTGTGTGTGTGTGTGTGTGTGTGTGTGTGTGTGTGTGTGTGTGTGTGTGTGTGTGTGTGTGTGTGTGTGTGTGTGTGTGTGTGTGTGTGTGTGTGTGTGTGTGTGTGTGTGTGTGTGTGTGTGTGTGTGTTCCCTACAGTACATTCCTTTTGTGTAACAAGGTCACTGATGCCCCACCTGATGTGTCCACCGCGTCCTCTCTGGCGTCGTGGACAGGCACTATCATGATCCCTTGGCCTGCTGGTGAGTACACTCTGCTCATTGTAATCATTAACCGACTCTCCCCACCACCTTCTTCCCCCAGCCTACTTCTAACAAAGTGAAGACCCACTACCTTCTTCCCCCAGCCTACATCTAACAAAGTGAAGAGTTCAGTAAGGCGAGAGTTTAGAGCCACACCAAAGCAAAAGCAGCACTCCATGACTGGCACACGTTCCCTAAACCTGCCGTGTTTATACAGTCGTGGTAAGAAATTGAATAACCTGCCACACTCTTTTCCACTGCGCTTGGTGTTCTTCCTTCAATCTTAGATCTTCTGATATTACGACAATCTGACAGTTTCGGGTTTGTAAGTCGATCAAGACTTAGGGTTGAGGAAAAGGGCTATACAGAGTGGAAGTGAATGCAGAAGGTTCCTCTAGTGTACAGCGGTGTACCCTCTCACATCACCAGCCATCTCAGGCGAATAGCACGAGTGGTGGCACATGGCTTTATCAGTACAGTACTACAGGCTATAGGTTACAGTTATGCCAGAATTGCTACTCCATTAAGAGAGGAGAAGTAACCAATGAGGGCAGCAATGTTCAATCCTATGGCTGCTGAGGCTGCTCTTTAGGCTCAATAAAACATATGGTGCAGGTCAATGGCAAAAATTCGAAAGACTCAACTGACAGCAAAATGAGTGATCACGTGGTGCAATCCCTTAGTGCCTGCTGATTTGTTTTTGTTTAGTTAAATCGTCTAGCGTTACTCAAAATAGCGTGTCATCCTGTCCGAGTCCAATGTATTGTTAACTCTACAGGGGCACCACACAGACATGCTACGCTAACCCAGTCCCTCCAGGCGACTTCAACAACTGAATTTCAGTACGTGCTAACTGACATGTCCAGAAATGTTTTCCTAAAAGGATCGTATGGTGCAAGTGAAGCACAAAGCAGACAGCATCATAGGCCGGGCACCAAGTGATAGACAGGACGGATTGATTCCCCAGGCGACCCGGAAACAAGGAAAAAGCGAAAGAAACAAAGAAAACCCAGAAAGATCGAAATGGCAGAGGATTAATGATTTTTGTAGTCAGACGAAATGCCACGCGAACACAGAAATAATAATAATAATAATAATAATAATAATAATAATAATAATAATAATAATAATAATAATAATAATAACAGCAGCAGCAGCAGCCGCAAGAGTAGTGTTTGCACGGCTCTGTTCTGTCAGCCGCAGAGGTGATTTCTTTTGACGAGGAGTTGGGTGTTGAGCTGGATATTGTGTTCTAATAATTATTAATAAGTTATGCTATTCTGCTACCTATTATGTACATCATCATCATTAGTACTATAATTATGTCTACTGTTACTGTTGCTATTCTTGTTACTATTCTTTCGATTGTGTAAAATGTCTAAACATATCAATATCATGTGATCATTTGATTAAATCCGCGCGCACAAACACTCACACACACACACACACACACACACACACACACACACACACAGCACCGGTACCTTATGATTAGCTGTTCAGGCCACGCACATTCTTCTAGCTATTTATCTATTTAAATGAGCATCATACGGAAAGTGAAGGGCGGCAGGGAAGCTGTGCGGCGGCCAGGCTGTGCGGCGGGAGGCGCGGGTCGTCGCCTCCTGCAGCAGGGAGACCGTCGCCCCTCACTCCCTGCTGCCGAGACGTAGAAACCTAAGATGGCGGCGAGGGTTCATATCTTAGGTTAGAGCTACCACGAGGTAATGAGTCGGTACTGGCGCCACACAGGACCAACCCCGCGCCCTAGGGCAGGGCGGCGAGTCGTGCGGTCTGGCGCTACAGTGCTCAAAGTGCCTCGCGGCGGACAGAGGCTTCCGTCCTTTTGCCCGCCCATGGCTCGCAGCGTGTTAGTCTACAGTACTACCCGCTGCCGCCTTCCCAAGCCAGCTGCTCCTCCCGCATCCTCTCCATGTCCAGCAAACACGCCCTTTGCTCTGCTTCAGACACACCACTTCCTTAACAGGCGTCTCGGCTTGGCTGCGTATCCTGCAGGAGGGCGTGGCAGACTAGGCGGCAAGGCCCCGGGCGTCCTCGTCCGGCTGGCAGGGGAGCGACGCACGATTAGAGTCCGGGCGGCTTCTGGTGTGTGTTTATTTATCTTGAGTTA
The DNA here is from genome assembly GCF_035594125.1 of Scylla paramamosain. Lineage (NCBI taxonomy): Eukaryota > Metazoa > Arthropoda > Malacostraca > Decapoda > Portunidae > Scylla > Scylla paramamosain. The sequence continues at coordinate 3,546,322 of NC_087152.1, read as the reverse complement.
CTGCGGTCCACTGAAGCCGCACCCAAGCACCCGATCCACCATCCACCGTGACCCGCCGCCTGCACCCCTCAGGAAGCACCCGGCCGCCCCCACACGCTCCAAGCCCAGCATCCACCACCACCACCACCACCACAACCATCGGGACAGGCTGTCCACTCGACACTTTCACCCTTGTCAAATGATTGATCACAAATCTAAGTTTACACACACACGCACATTCTCTCTCTCTCTCTCTCTCTCTCTCTCTCTCTCTCTCTCTCTCTCTCTCTCTCTCTCTCTCTCTCTCTCTCTCTCTCTCTCTCTCTCTCTCTCTCTCTCTCTCACACACACACACACCACGCAACACCCACACCATATATTCTTGTCATCATCTACACTCACATTCATTATTGTATTTAAGAACCGAGCCGGCCAAACCTTTTTCCCACAGCGCGGCGAGTCCCACGGTGCCCGATGCCCTAACCCTACCCTCGGGCGCCTCCCACACTGCCCCAGGCCATTGCACTCTCCCAGCCGCCCCCTCCTCCCACCCACCGGCTTGGCTGTTGCTGTCAGGTGGGGTAAACTTCACTCTGGCCACTTCTCATTCCTGTGACATGTTTCCTTTATATATTTGCATTACTTGATTAGAGCAACGCCGCTGATTGCAATTCCCATCAAATTTATTCTCGTTTAAGTAATCTCTCTCTCTCTCTCTCTCTCTCTCTCTCTCTCTCTCTCTCTCTCTCTCTCTCTCTCTCTCTCTCTCTCTCTCTCTCTCTCCTTCGCACTGATTCGTCGTCTATTTCCTGTTATAAACTTGCAATATACAATTTCTCACAGGGTTTGAATTACATTTATTCCAATTCACGTACGTCTCTCTCTCTCTCTCTCTCTCTCTCTCTCTCTCTCTTCTCTCTCTCTCTCTCTCTCTCTCTCTCTCTCTCTCTCTCTCTCTCTCTCTCTCTCTCTCTCTCGCCTAAACTCTACAAAACGTCTGATTCTCCATAATGCAATGTGAGATACCGTCAATAACATTTCCTCGATGGACATTCTAGTTCACTCATCGTCTTTACAGTATTTCTCCTGCACTGCATTTCCATTCTGCATCCTTGGTCCTTGAGTTATGCAGTACTACTCTCATGGTGCGGTGCTTCTTCTTTTCCCTCCACTTCAAAGGTTAACCACTCAGATCAGCCCCTCGTGTGATGTTACCAGTGCCAGATGAGGGTATACTTAACAGCAGAATACCCAATAAGCTTCTTCCTTTCCATATACTGTAATGTGTTATAGGAGCAGTCACCACCCTCCTCCCCCTGTGAGTTGCTGAGTGAGTGCTTCAATTTTCTCAGCCGACAAGGTCTTTCAGGAAGTGTAATGCTTGATGACATACACCTTAAGCTCTACGCCAATCAGAAAAAAATTATCTTTGAAGGTAAACATACGAGTACACAAGGATTTTTTTTTTAAAGAGATTTATCATGAAAGGGCTTTTGTATATTCTATCATTTTTTTTCATTCTCTCTCTCTCTCTCTCTCTCTCTCTCTCTCTCTCTCTCTCTCTCTCTCTCTCTCTCTCTCTCTCTCTCTCTCTCTCTCTCTCTCTCTCTCTCTCTCTCTCTGTGTGTGTGTGTGTGTACAGTATGGACACAGGACAACTACAACATCCAAGCCGGCATTTCCTTACATCTAAGAATACGTGACCTTACATTCCTGGTCTTTTTTCTTAACTAAACCAAGATCACAACAAGATTTCGCCCTCATCTAAGATAAAAAGATAAAAGCAGCAGTTGGCTGAGTCGTAATATCAGTAATGCATTCAGAGGCATTAACCCAGATTACTTGACTTTCGGGTTTCATGTTAGCCCTCCATTAGTGTGTTTTTCTCTCTAGCCACATTCATTCCCTCTCACATTCTCTTCTCCTCGTGTATCTTGCGTCTTTCTTCCTTGTCTGAGCTTCGTCCTGGGTCACGCGCATCATGTTTCCCACGGACAGTAAAGGCAGGGTGGTGGTCAGTAAATGTGGCGACAAAACAGTGACATCTTTCATCTCTCCGTCAATTCATTACTCGTTTCTCTAATTCTTTTCCTCATCTGCAGCACGACAGTTTATTATTTTTTTTCTATTTATATTTTTATTCATTTTTTTTTATTCTTACGTGTAAAGGAGGCTGGTCAGGGGTTATACAAATTACAAAGTTTTTTTTTCTTTCATTTCATTACTCGTTTCTTTAATTAATGGATTTCCTCATCGGCACCACGACAATTTTCACTTGTTTGTTTATTTCTGTTTTATCTGCTTTTCTTTTTTACGTGCAAAGGACTCTTCCGGTCAAGGACTACAAATATTACAACGTTTATCTTTCGTCATTCATCGATTTCTTCCGCGTGTTGTCTTCTTTTCAACTGCACAAAACAACGAGCTATCTTTACGTCATTTATCTATTGCTTTGTTGTTTAGATAGTCCAACAAGTACAACGCTGCGTTTCCTCCATTATTTCTTTATTCCTCCTGCACTTCCTCTCCAGTCAAGAGCACAACATTTGCGTTCATCATTCCAAGGTTTCTCTGTTCTTATCGCATATCCTTTTCCTCTCGACAGAAAAATTACAAAGCTATATCTTTCCGTTCTTTTTTTAATCTTTAAAGTATCTTTTTTTAATCTCAGTAACATAACAGCTGAAACATTTTTCCATTTTTTTTTTCGTAATTTTCTCATTTCTTTTGCACGTCTTTTTCTCATCGGCAAGACAACAGAAAACACTGACTGTCGTGACAGGAACTGTACATGCTGTGAGTGGTACGTCAGGCTGTATGTGGATCCTCAGATGCTAAGGTTATTGAGATAATGTCTTTAAACAAACAAGTAGTCTTTATCAGTTAAACGATACAGTATAGAAAGTACTCCGATCTTTGTGAATGTGTGATCATGTGAGGCAAGGATTGTGTGTCCCAAGGCTTGGCCAGTATTCTCAGACGTTTTGTTCTCTCCTCAGGCCACACAGATTCTTAACCAAGTTCTTAAAGACATTTTATACCACTGATGATTTAAAAATTCTTGCTAAATGATCACTAGAGTCATCAAAACAAACTTGAAACGCAGTTATTTCCAATAGAGCCTTTTAAAGGAGATACGACGCTAAAATGTGTAATGATATGGTCCTTAGTTGGTCTTGTTATATTGCCAGTCTTAGTATATTTATCTGCTTATAATGATATAATCTGATATATTCTTCTTTCTCATGCTGCTAAATACAAGCAGTCCCTTTTCCTCTGTCGATCCACAGGAGACGGGATGTAGTGTCAGCGATGCCCAGCTGTCAGCAGGAGCGGTTCTTCATCACGCAACACGCTGGGTTCGAGACATCTGATCAATTAGCATATCTTCTATACAATCATACAAAGCGACGGAATGAAAGTAGACATACAGATAAGGCGAAGCAGACAGAGGGAGGCTGAATATCCCTGTGTGTCTTTCTTAAACCATTTTAACGAAACAATCAGGACGATTTAAGACAAATAGCTTCGATTTCACTGAACAAACGCGGAATACAAATATTCTTGATTCAAGGACTAGCAGGCCTTAATTGCATTTACGTTTGGCTTGCAATGAATCAATGTGAAAAATATCCACCGTCCTCGAATGCGTGGGTCGAGAGGAGGAGGAGGAGGAGGAGGAGGAGGAGGAGGAGGAGGAGGAGGAGGAGGAGGAGGAGGTGTCAATGACATTTATGTTTGCACAGGGAGGTGGAGGTGGGGGAGTGGAAAGGGTGTGGCGGGAACGGGCGGGTTCACTTGCCCTCATCACGGGGTTCGCACACGCCCGTCCATCGTCCGGACAGGCTCAGGGAGGCGGTTACGGCGGGGCGAGGCGAGTGAGGCAGGTCTTCACTCCCCGCCACGACTGAGGGAGGCGGGGACGGTTCAACGGGACGCTGTTCGGCTTACATGTGTCCTTTCCTGGTATCTGTGCCTGTCCTTGGTGCAGCCGCTGTGCCGGTGTGTGTGTGTGTGTGTGTGTGTGTGTGTGTGTGTGTGTGTGTGTGTGTGTGTGTGTGTGTGTGTGTGTGTGTGTGTGTGTGTGTGTGTGTGTGTGTGTGTGCAGCGGTGCTCTCCCAGCCACCCTGAGTTATGCTGCATGTTCACGGTCACAAGGTTCAGGTGCACAGAAATTAAAGTAATAATTTTTCTCCAGCCCCACCATCCCTCCTCCTCCTCCTCCTCCTCCTCCTCCTCCTTTCCCCTTCTCCCCTTCCTGCCCTTCTCCTCCACCGCCACCTCGCCATCACAAGCCTCGTCCCGTCACGCCTGGACAACGTTCTGGTGTTTGCAGGACTTAAATTCTCCGGCATTGAAGATTAAATGATTTTCCTTCCTCGCCTCCTGTGAGTATCGCCCGCCAAGCCGCGTCTCCTGCCTCGCTGTTAATTGTAGCGTGGAAGCTCAACGCGGGGCAGAATCCTCAGCTGATCAAACCCCGGGTGTTAGTTGCCACCGGGTTTACTAATTTATTTACATTCTAGTCACTACGTTGAATTAAAAGTAACACTGGCAAAGGTGATGGGGGGAAAGTCAACACGCTGGCAGCTAACAGACTTCACTGCTGGTTAAACATAATGTAGAGGTTTTTTTTTTTTTCTTTCAGTCTCAAGCCGTTGCAGTTACTTAATGTATCTTCAAAAAACACCAATTTTAAGTCACAAGGTTAAATTAAAACAAAAACTCGCTAATGTAGAGGAAGAAAATATCGACACTTTTCCCCTCCGTCTCCAGGCGCTGCAGTTTCTCACATGAAGCTGAGAAGCAACGATTTTCTAACCTAAGTTCAAATTACAGCGAAGATTTCATGACGAAGGAAAAATTGGACACACTGATACCTGCCCGTTATTGGTAGTTATACACAAATAAGAAATATTTTTTCCAGTCTCAAACCCTTGCAGTTACTTATGAAGGCTGCAAAGCACTGCTTCAATGTATGTAATAAAAATTCCCTGAAGTAAAGAAAAATCGAGAAGCTGATACTTGAGACCTCAATGATAGTATTAAAAAAAAAAAAAAAAAAAAAAAAAAAAAAAAACATATATACCAGTATACATTTTTGCGCGTTAGGTCATTCCATTTACCTGATGCAGGTGTTAGAATTTTCTGTCGTATCAAACAAAGGTTTACTGACAGAGAGGGAAATATCGGTGAGTGTCGCTGCATTTCATTACTTACACTCGCTGGCGTTACAACAAAGCAGCAGAAGTATAAATTTTCTGTCGCGACGTTAAATTAAGAGGAAAATTCGCTAATATACGACCAAGAAATATCGACAAGCTGATAACTCAGACTTTACTGACAGTTATACAAAATGTTCAAGTTCTTTGTGTTTACACTCGCTGCAGTTACTTAATGAAGCTGCTGAAGTATACGCAGCCGGACTGGTAACTAACTGAAAAGTAACTCCCACCACTTGTTCATCAGCAAGGGTCCTCCACACAAGGGCTGCCTCACCAGGAGGGCTATTCACTCCCTCCCGTCCCGCAACACTCACTCCGCACTGCCTCTCCTCCACAAGAAGGAGGAGCAGCTCAAAATCATTAGGCTGCATTCGATAAACATTTTTCGCTCGACACATTTTAACAGAGCCAGAATTCACCTCTAGGTTGTTGTGCGGTGTTTATGATATCATTAATGCAATCAGGATTATGACTTTAAGCATTTAACATTTTATGATTGACTGATTGGATATATATATTCCTTTGTAAAGGCTCCTGACTTATGCTTGTCTCGTCTTTCTTTCTTTTATTTCATTATTTTTATTCTTATTTTTATAGATCTATGCAAAATTTCTTGTGTCAATATCGTACTGGCGACAAGCAGGTCCTCTTGCTAGACACAAAAAGAAAAAGGATAATAATCTTGCAATCCAACTCGTGGGATATGATGGGCACTACAACGCTGCAGGATGATTAACAGTGCAGCAGTGCACGGTGGACAGACCCTTGTGATACAGACAGCAAGGAAGCAAGGGACAGTAACCTTTCAAGTCATGAGGTGATGTGTGCTGCTGTGCTACAGGTGAGGAGGAACACAGCAGCTCAGTGGTTGCACATGCTGATGAGGTCAACGGCTGGATGGACGCTCACTTCACTATCACATGCAGCTGCCTCCGTGTTACAAGTGTTCCAAGTGAGAGAAGATAAAGAAAGCCCGCCGCTGTTTATCAAAGGCGTGGCCACGTGAACCAGATGGACGCGTCAGACTTGAATGACTTTGATTTGCAGGATTTTGCAAGTTTCTTTTTGCACTGCCGTGTGATGGGCCTTTTCCATCCTTCCACTGGAGAAGCGATTGTGCTTTCGATTCCATTCGCGTAGAAAAGACTTGTTTTTCATGTAAGAGGGGCACTGGGCAAAAGCAACGTAAACATTAAAAAAAAAAAAAAAGAGAGAGAGAGAAAAAAAAAAGGCTCAATGAAAAAAGGGTCACTGAGAAAAAGCTCACTGAGAAAAAGGCTTACTCAGGAGAAAAAAAAGGCTTTGAAAAAAAGGCTCACTGACTGAAAAGTTCAGAGAAAGGCTCACAAAAAAAAAAAAAAAAAAAGGCTTACTGAGAATAAAGGCTCAAGAGGAAAAATGGCTCACTGACAATAAAAGACTCACTGAGACAAAAGACCCCCCTGACGATAACATTGCATTACAGTGCTATGTGACCCTGCTGTTCTGGCGCCATTACCATTACGTCATATGATCAGTTTAAGATGTAGAGCACTTTCAAAACCGCTTTATTCATCACACCTCATAGTCAACAAGTGCGGCTGGGCTACTGGTAACAAGTAACTAAAGTGAAAAGAAGAATCACCTTAACCTTGACTCCAGTGAGGGACAGAGGGGAAAAAAAAATCCGGAGGCAGACAAGTTCTTGCTCTCTTTCCCATTCCCGGAACACTGCTGTCCTCCCTGATCTACAAGCCTGTGCGCGTGTACACCTGTGTCCCGCTGCCACTCCCGCCACTTCCCACGACACCTCTGCATCTACTACCACCACAGCCAACACCACTAGCACCACTACCAAACCTTTCCTCCACTGTCATGCCGCCACAAACTCGCATTTTATCAACCAATGACTCCCACTCCTTACCACACACGCACACACAAAACACATACACACACATACACACACAAACAGACGTGGTTATCTTTCTCCTTTTTTGCTAATATTAAATCAGAAAGAACCTTGGGCTACAAAGAGAATCTCAGATAGAATACAGAGCACGCTACATGCCACTTCTAAGAAACAAGATTACAAACAGGTGAGCGTAAAATACTTGAGTCAATTAAGTTTCGGAGGTATATTGAAGCTAATGTTACTGCCCAGCTCTGAAGATAGATAAATAAAGAGAGTCACAGAAGACCGTTTCAGGAGACATAATAGAGGGAGTGTAAATACTGGCTAACTTCTGTACTGGTAAGAAAAACTAGTAGTGCAATACTAGTGCTGTGCAACGGTACCACGGAAGGAAGGGAGGGGAAAGGAGAGACGTGGAGCCATAGCGAAGTGCAAAAAAAACATCAATAACGCACAAACAGCTGATATCGCAAGAAAAGACACTGCTGGAACGAGAGAGAGAGAGAGAGAGAGAGAGAGAGAGAGAGAGAGAGAGAGAGAGAGAGAGAGAGAGAGAGAGAGAGAGAGAGAGAGAGAGAGAGAGAGAGACCAGAAGAGTTGATGAGACGAACAACCTTTATCTCTGCCTTAACAAAACAAAGGAGAGCCGCGTGAGTGGAGAGGACCCACAACCCAGCCCTCCCCACCTCCACCCCATCCAGTCACACCACCACACAAGGCAGGCGCACTCCACATCACTACACTAATCCACACACACACACACACACACACACACACACACACACACACACACAGAGAGAGAGAGAGAGAGAGAGAGAGAGAGAGAGAGAGAGAGAGAGAGAGAGAGAGAGAGAGAGAGAGAGAGAGAGAGAGAGAGAGAGAGAGAGAGAGAGAGAGAGAGAGAGAGAGAGAGAGAGAGAGAGAGAGAGAGAGAGAGAGAGAGAGAGAGAGAGAGAGTCCATCACAATCAAATGAAATCTCTCTACCAATCCTTCTTACTCGGCTCGTCAACCACAAAAGAACACAAAGGAGAAAAGAAAATAGCAAAACTGTTGGCCCTCTTTCTTCTTTTTCCTCCACCATCTCCTTCCTCCCTCCCTCCCTCCCTCCCGCCTCTCTCTTTCCTCCATCAGCCTCCACCACCCGACCCACTTCCCCCTTTCTCTCCGGTCTGCTGATGATGCTTCTCCACTCTCTCCTGCCCCATGGATTTTGTGTTTGTCTGCACCTGTGTGTGTGTGTGTGTGTGTGTGTGTGTGTGTGTGTGTGTGTGTGTGTGTGTGTGTGTGTGTGTGTGTGTGTGTGTGTGTGTGTGTGTGTGTGTGTGTGTGTGTGCTGCGCCAGGCAGTGTCACTCTCCCGTTAAGGCGACAGTGACACGCTACACACTTTGCCTACACGGTTATAACTGAGTTTGTTAATTTGTCTGTACTTGTCATAGCAAATATTATAAATCTGAATAATGCAGCTGATGAATATTCTATGTATTTTTTTCATATTATTTGTTGGATTGGGATTAAGGTGATATATAATTCACAAACTGCATTAAGCCATGGAGAGAAAAATGGAAGTCCATTTATTTCCTGACAAATAAAACCTTCAGGCAGGCAATAATAATAATAATAATAATAATAATAATAATAATAATAATAATAATAATAATAATAATAATAATAATAATAATAATAATTAATAATAAGTTATAATAATGATATCATTATTATCATC
>NC_087152.1:3495000-3532500 GCF_035594125.1 Scylla paramamosain | reverse complement strand
ATTATGTGTCTATCTATCTATCTATCTATCTATCTATCTATCTATCTATCTATCTATCTATCTATATATATATATATATATATATATATATATATATATATATATATATATATATATATATATATATATATATATATATATATAGAGAGAGAGAGAGAGAGAGAGAGAGAGAGAGAGAGAGAGAGAGAGAGAGAGAGAGAGAGAGAGAGAGAGAGAGAGAGAGAGAGAGAGAGAGAGAGAGAGAGAGAGAGAGAGAGAGAGAGAGAGAGAGAGAGAGAGAGAGAGAGATTGATAATAGACAGATATATAGCTCAATATTTCAAGGGAAATTGTATTTACAGTAACTGCAACACTAACAAAAATAAGCACAACACAATTAAGAAATAAATAAAAATGCTGACAGCAAACATTTCTTTTTGAATATAATGAATCTTATATGACATCCAAATGAATGTTCCCGGATTCTTGTCCGGTGATATATGCAACTATTTACCGTAATCGATATCCAACACTCGTTAACATCAAATAATGATAATAATAATAATAATAATAATAATAATGATGATAATAATAATAATAATAATAATAATAATAATAATAATAATAATAATAATAATAATAATAATAATAACAACAACAACAACAATAAAACAGCAGCAGCAGCAGCAGCAGCATTCTCTCTCTCTCTCTCTCTCTCTCTCTCTCTCTCTCTCTCTCTCTCTCTCTCTCTCTCTCTCTCTCTCTCTCTCTCTCTCTCTCTCTCTCTCTCTCTCTCTCTCTCTCTCTCTCTCTCTCTCTCTCTCTCTCTCTCTCTCTCTCTCTCTCTCTCTCTCTCTCTCAACAGCACCATGTGGGCGGCGGCCTTTCGGCACTCTCCCCCATCTGCTGTGTACGTGACTTAGGCCGCAGCTTTCACCTGTGTGTGTGTGTGTGTGTGTGTGTGTGTGTGTGTGTGTGTGTGTGTGTGTGTGTGTGTGTGTGTGTGTGTGGTTGACGCTCCTCCCTCCACGGGCGGCACACCCACCTGAAGGTCAGTGAGTCCCGGCGAGGCTGTGACGAAGCGCAGCGTGACCTCCTTCACCGGGACGTTTTGGAGACGCATCTCGCCACACACCTGGCCGGGAGAGTGTGGGTAATTATAAAGGTGTTCCAAAGTACGGACGTCAAGAACTGTATGTTGCGTGATTAGTGACATGAGGTTTTTCTTTCGACCACGTATTATCTAAAAAAAAAAAAATACGAAAACTAACGAATTTACTTCCACTATCATATTTAATTTGTTTTTCGTTTCGTCTACATACTATTATCTCTCTCTCTCTCTCTCTCTCTCTCTCTCTCTCTCTCTGGCCTGGCACCAATACGCTCCTTCCACAGGTGACGCTTATCAGGTGAGTGCGTCCCTCCTCTTATGGCGGCAAAAAATGTCGAGCTGTATAAATGTTGTGAAGCTGTCGGCCGCAGCGGGCGTCAGAACAGAGGCGAGGGTCAATCCATTATTTCTGGTGTTTGGAGATACCTATCGCAGGTCTACAACAGTCACAAAGCGCCACGCCCTAAAGAACAACACCTGCTATGAGAATAATGGTCTTCCACTAAAGAAGACGCACAATAAGGAAGAAAACCCGCACAGCGAAGCGTGTATGAGAGTTGTTCAGGCTTGATGGGACTCCGTGTCGTGTGTGTGGGTTATAACGACTGAGGTGACGAGCTTCTCTTCCGCACTCCCTCCCTCCCCTTCACCCTTCACGACCAAGCATAAATACCACCAGATTTTCTACACTGAGCGGAAGGCAGGAAAAGGTGTACCCATATTTATCATTTGGTTAAACAAGACACTCATTAGTTGTAGCCAAACCTGTCTAATCGTCGGTTGCCTAACTGAGAAAGCTCACATTAAAAGCCACGAATCAGACCCGCGAGAAGAGAACTATTATGGTGCAGAGGGAGAAAAAAAAATACTTGAGTCAGCAAACAGGGGATGCAGATGCAAGCTTTTGTAAGACTCGCTAGTTATTTTGTGAAACTTAATTCGTGTTTTGACCCAATGAGCACAAGATTTGAAAGGAAAAAATATGGTAAAGGCTCAACAGTTGGGTGTGTCTCGATGATGAAGGAAGAGATGCTTCAAGACATTAATATACTGATTCGGAATTACTTTGACTTTTTTAAAACTGAAAGTTGGAAACCACAAAAGAAAATTCATAAGGTCCCACGAGCAGCGGGCAGCAATATCGGCGGACTGGTCACTGTGCAACCATCACTACAATAATTACTATTTTTCCTTTCTTCTTTAAAGCTGCCTCTATAAGTACACAATGTACATTCAACATGAAGTAATACATATACGTATTACTAATAGCTATAGAACAGAAGCGTCCGTGGCAGCAACACATCATTAATATCAACACTATAAACAGCAACATCGGAGATACGAGTAAACAACAGAAATAGCAGCGATAACAGTACTAGTGGTGGTGATGGTGGTGGTGGTGTACACTGAACACTAAAAGAAATTCAGTGATGGTGGTGGTGTTGTACACTGAACACTAAAAGAAATTCAGTGGTGGTGGTGGTGGTGGTGGTGCAGTGGTGGTGGTGGTGGTGTACACCGAACTCTAAAAAAAATTCAGTTCTAGTGATTTTCAAAGACTCTTGCGCCATTCGATGCGCGCCGTTTTCAGTGAGATATACACACGACAAAACGCAAAATATTACGAGGGAGACCTTTACCGGCGCCTCCTACTGAGAGGGCGAAGAGAAATCGAAACATGGCCGGCGAAACACGTGCGAGTATTTACTGCCCATGTTTTCGCCAGCTGGTCTTGCTTTATTTAGGCGTTGAGCTTTCAGTGATCTGGGACGACCACTTGCGCTCGAGGTGAACGTGTCTCAGTGACTGAAACAGCAAGCGGAATAAAGGCTAAAGGTGTGAAATCTGGATATGGAAGGTATACAATGCCACACGATTTAGAAAAGACTTGTTTTTACGACATTCTTTTGCTCACCTATTCCGAAAAGAGAAAGATATTACTGAAGTCAATAAATACAGTACCAGAGGAGGCAAGGGAGTGTGAGGAGGACGCCGAGGAAAGACTGGCGGTGAATAATCATTTTGTTCTCAGCCCCAAGTTCCTCTGTTAGACCAAGTTTACTACGCTGTCTATTATCACCATAGGCAAGTAATGTAGCGGCGTAAGAGTTCCGTCGCTGCTATTTCAGGTGAACTAAACTGTCACAACGCTGAAGACATGGAGAGTCTTATCACAGCCGTAACAATATTAAGTCAAGCTCTAGATCTGAGTTACCTTTTTTTATTTTTCTAACAGATGTCGCAGTAATATTTTTCCAGACCAGCAGAAAGTAATATTAATTGTATCCTTGAAGCCATTCCGAGTCAGAGAGAGAGAGAGAGAGAGAGAGAGAGAGAGAGAGAGAGAGAGAGAGAGAGAGAGAGAGAGACTTCAGTAAACTCCACAGCAATTCTTATCTCTATGCACAGATAAAGCGGACACAACAAACTGTTACGCCTGCAGCCTGCCCCACAAATTATGCTCCATTTCAACACTGGAGGATCTGGAGGGAGCAATGCAAGAGGACAATGCTCTCTATTAAAGTGCTACTGGAGAGAACACACCAAGGTACGAATAGCAGACAGCAGCACGCCATTAAGAGAGCGTCGGTAAATGCCTTCCCTACAGCAGAAGAAGTACGATGTCTCCCTAAGGCACCTAATCACTCACTTTCCATTCAAGCCACAGAGCCGGAAAAAAAGATAAAATAAGGCGTTATCTCCCACTGCTTACTATTAAGAGAAAAAATAAATAAATAAAAGATGAGTGAATGAATAATAGGTATTTTTCGCTAATAAAGTCAATGAGTAATGATATTAGTTTTTGCTTTCATAAATCGACAAAGCATGAATGACGTCTAGAAAGTATTGCTCAGAGTGGTTGAGTGAGGGAGAAAGGAAGGATTACAGTTACGAAGAGCAGAAGAGCAGCAATTGTGGAAAAAAGAGTAAAGGCAAGTGGAGTGTTTTGTGCTCAATGTGCCGCGAGAGAGGAAGGAGAGGAAGTTGCCAAAACCAGAAGAGCAGCAATTATGAAAACCGCGGTAAAAGCTTGCAAGGTGAGCATCGCACTTCACCGTGAGAGAATGAGGACGGACACCTGTAATTTGACAGCGACTAACGCAATTCAAACGTGTGAAGATAACAGCCGCTTTGCAAATTGCCTGGCGCCAGATTCCCTCACTGGTGAGACCATTACCATAACAAAACATCCATTTTAGTAGAGGAGCGGCGAGCACCACCATCTGTAAACTGTGCACATGATGAGAGACTTCCTTAATTTCTTTACCTCAAATTGATTTTTTTTTTTTCTGATTAACATTTTCTGCTTTTTCTGAAATTCGCCTCTTAAAGTTTCAACAATGCTCACACTCGAGTTTATCGTTTCCTTTTTTCTTTTGTGCTGAAGTCCCGCTTTATTTTTATTTTTTTCTCCTCAATTATCGTTGAAAATTATCAGAGTCCATATCTCATGTTTAAGGCACATAATATATTTCTCAGCCACCGAACGCCTTTCTTAAGCCAAGAGCGTGCAGGCCAGAGTCCCACCGGGCATCTCCCCAGCGGCCCACACAAGGCGAGTCACGTTGGTTGGCATACGTATCATGTGCATGCCTGATGCAGCATTACGGGTCACTCCAATAAAATTACGTATTGTTAGAACACTCATGTAAGTAAGTAATTTCAGCTTCCGACAGTTCCGGAGAAACTCTTGTGTCGCTCGGCAAGGGAACAGTTATACATTTTCCTGTTCTTCACTATTTAGACATTTAAATATGACCAACGAAATATTCTACAACTGCTGCCGAGTGCAAATTTTTCTCCCATCTATTTATACACAGAGTGAAACATTCATATGGCTTTTGATTTACACAATATAACAGAACCCGTGTTGCGCAAAAAACTTGAAAAATATCTCGCGCGAGTGGAATAAAATGTGCTGATAAAAGAAAACAATAAAGCCACCACAGAGTATTCGTAAATGTCAGACGAAAGAGCGGATAAAATCACAATAAATGGGACCACTTACTTTTCGTAATAAAATCGACTCACTTGATGCAGCAGCCAGCCATCCAATGCCGCACGCCACACCCAGACTGCAAGTGTTTCGTATATTTTGAATGGGGAAGAGAAGCAGCACTGCGAGAGGGAAGAATGGGGAGGGGGTGTCAGCCGGTGTGTTTGGCGGAGTCTGTGGGATTGTTTTGCAGCCACGCTATATAAAAAACGCTCGTAATTAAAACCTTTATGATTTATTTTCTGAATCCACTATTATTATGCTATATTAAAAAGGGATACTAAAAAATTAAACTTTCATTTCGGAAATTTGTATAGTTTACTCAATACAATTATGATATTACGATCCTATTGTATGTTTCTAGTTGATAATTGTACAGAATTTTTTTTTTAAACAGGATATTCTCTCTCTCTCTCTCTCTCTCTCTCTCTCTCTCTCTCTCTCTCTCTCTCTCTCTCTCTCTCTCTCTCTCTCTCTCTCTCTCTCTCTCTCTCTCTCTCTCTCTCTCTCTCTCTCTCTCTCTCTCTCTCTCTCTCTCTCTTCTAATCTCGCAATTAACTACAAAGGATTTTATCACTCCCTTCCAAACACGAGAATTGCCTCTATCATCGCCTGCTTTTAATCACTAATTTGCATAATGCGTCCGACAAAAACACCCTATCTGGCAGCGCCATCAATAACTCTCAGGTGTACACTAATTTTTACCGTAATGGACTTTTTTTTTTTATTTTTTTATTTTTTTTTTTTTTTTATACATTATGGTACGAAGAGAGGCAACCTGATCTCCTTGTGAAAAAAAAAATAGGTAGGTATATTTCATACAGGGACTGCCACGTGTAGGCATAATTGCTTCTTGCAGCTTCCCTTATTTCTTATGTTTTTATGTTCTTGTGCCTTAGTTACCTTATGTTCGCTGCCTGCTGACCACTATCGTTGAGGATGAGGACGAGGAGGAGCAGGGGAAGCAGGAGGAGATAGAGGAGGAATCAAGGCAGAGGATTAGCCGTTATGTAAAATTATGAGTCACCAGGAATATTGGTGGTAGTCTAGCGCCTGTCAGTAGTTGTATTTGTAAGAGTAGCAACGCAAATCCATCACTACCACCATCATCGTCAGCTACAAAAAATAGTAATAACAACACCAGTAAAAGAAAGAAAATTACAAGGCGCTCTCTCTCTCTCTCTCTCTCTCTCTCTCTCTCTCTCTCTCTCTCTCTCTCTCTCTTCGTATTAATCAATCACAAGAAAGACATAAACTTGTCTCTGTGGGTCCCTTTGTCAGACTGTGCTTGTGGTCTTTGTTATCACTTGTTCAAACATAAATCAACTGGAAACACGAAGATGGCAAGCGGCGCAGTCGCACGTGCACGCACGCACACACACACACACACACACACACACACACACACACACACACACACACACACACACACACACACACACACACACACACACACACACACAATACAGAGCGGATCCTCATTAAGCTTTTCAAGTGTGTTTACAGGAGCCGCGCTGCGACGCGCAGCACTTCACTCCCTCAGCCATCTGCCAGCCAGTCCTTGCCACGCCTGCTGTGCGGGCATCATGCGGCAGGGCCTGACGGAGGGCCGCAGATGGCCGCCCTCCCTAAGAATAGGGTGCGTCCTGGAGGGCGTGGCCGCGGCGCCTCAAAGAGGAGTGCGGTGAGTTTACTCCATTTGTGGATTGAGAGTGGAGGCGTGGACAGTGCCTGTGCCTTCACTGAACTCCTCAGTGCCTGACAAACGCTGCACTCCGCCCCTCTGTACCTGTCACGCCCCCTTTTCACCCCCGCACTCCCCCCTCCGCATCTGTCACGCGCTTCCAAGCACACCACCGAACTCAAGCAAATTCATGATGTCAATGCAGCATATCAAAAAGATGATTAAACCAAGGCTCGCACCGCGGCTACCTAGCTAAGTAACTAATGGGGGATACACAGAAAGGGTGAAATAAGTCCTCCGAGATACAATCACACCCTGGACGATGGAGCCATTACATAAACTTTGCCATAGAGATAGTGACCCGTCACCATGAACGGGCGTATTTCTGTCCTGCCGCTTCCTGCTCCCACCTTCCCTGTGGTTCCAGCCACACGCATCACTGTCCAGCGATCCTCAACCACTCCACGATTCGTATTCGTGTCCTGAAAGTTACTGAGGTTTTGAAGAGTTTTTACGATTAGCGGTAATGTAACAAGGGCCTCTACAGGAAAAACACTCATCATGTGGCCTTTGAAAACAGTCCGTAAGGGAGCCAGAACTATTTAAGGACACACACCTTTGCAGTAATTCAGGAAGGTTTTCATATTATTTACTCTTCATGTGTATAAAAAAAATAAATAAATAAAAGTGTTCGTGTCTGACAGTAATGTTATGCATTTTATGAAGCAAAAATGTTAATTCACTCTGGTCATTTCATAGATAATTACCAAACGAGTCCTCTGTCATATATGAAAAAAAAAAGCTGCTCTCACGCGAGGATAAAAAGCTGTAATTACATTAAAATACTGAGCAAAAAATATAATGTGATAATAAGTTAACGTGTTGAAATGCTGAAAGCTTTTATTTGGTAGTGAACGCTGTGTACTGTTCGTTGAAGCGATGTAAACTCCCGCACTCTCTGGTGATCTTTTTTTTCTTTTTTTGTATAGTTAATGGATCTATTAATTAATATCAAATTCTGGTACCGCTCACGTGAAAAACCAATCAATCACTCCTTCACTACGCTAAGACTGGTCGATGAGAAGACGGTGTGGACTCTGCCTTCATTGTACCACAGTAAGCGAGCACCTTAATGCACAGATGTGAGTGGATTAACGAAACCTGTGCTCACTTTATACAAGTACCTGACCCTTAGCTGTATGACTCCTCACGACGAGACATTCAAGAGCATTTATCAAGCCTTTTGTCATTAACCCCTTGACAGCATCCGTTCCGTTACACCCCAAATGCCACTTGATTAAATTTGGGTTATAAATAATTTGATGTTGCTTATCCGCCACAATTTTATGTTTAATTTTATATTCTGACTAACACTGGAGGCTTTAGTAAGTTTATATATCGTTCGTAGTAGTGGGTGATGTAAAGCTATATCTATCAGCCCCTTACACTCTACACACTCATCCACAAGAGGTTTCTCGAGCGTATAAGATGTTAAAGGTTTGGCCGGGCGGTGTGAGGATAACTAGCCTTGCTTCGTGTGAAAGGGAGAAGAGAAATATGACATACAACTAAAGAAGAAAGTACAGTAAAATAGGAATCAAAGAAAGGGATGGTTAAGGGATGGTTGTATGGTATGAGGACGCCGTATACATGAGGGTTACAAGAATGGTCAGGAAAAATGCTGTGTTGCGCGCTTCTTTCAGTCTTCAAGCTGACAAAATGGTTCTCCTTTGCAATATACATTTCTGGTAATGAGCAGAGTCGTCTTGAAGCATTTTAGTCCCTTAGTTTCGGTGTGGTGATTTTAACTTTACTATCTCTGAAATTAGTGGTAATAATCGTTGCAGTAACATTTCTGAATCCCGTGGTGATAATTATGTAATCAGTGGAGTCCCATTTTTAAATCTTGCATAATTTCTGAATTTTCTGTGATAATTACTACAGTTTTATTTTCTGGCGCCGCCTTCCCACCATCCCCAGCACACCTGGAGCACAGGAAGCATTAGAAGCACTGGGTGAGGCCCGCACCGCGCCGCCCGTCGTGGAGGACCCAGCGTGTCTCTAATGCATGGATCACATTTCACCAACCACACTGCGCCACATTGATACGTAACAGTGAATAATGTATCACATGTAGCGATGACTATTTCAGGCCTGACTCAAGTCGCGGCACCACGATTACGTGAAAAAAAAAAAAAAAAGGAAAAGAAAAGAGAAATACTGTCGCATGGAAGTGTTCGAGCCCATCTGACGCATCGCCGAATATTTCATGCACTAGATATTGAGTGGGTGCATGATTCATGGGCGGCATATGACCCCTTGTCCAGCATTCCCTCACCCATAATTCAGGCATATTGGGTGGGGCGGCGGAAATGTAAATACAGAAAGGACACTGTCAGCAGCAGCGGCAGCTCGGCGGGAGGGGGGTGGGTGAGCGGGCGAGGCAGCAGGACGGACGCCAGCACCACGCAGAACACAAAGGATATTACATGGTGTTTCAATTTTTTTTTCAATGGATTTTGTGATAGTTCGAAAAGGACTCTGTACCTAGAAAAGAATAAATATAACACTAATGCTAACCTGAACTGTAATTTCTGTGGCCTTTGAAGTAGATGTTGTAAGACTCCAGAGCGTTTAAGAATAATGGTCAGCGTGTTGTGGCAGCGATACTCACATCATAAAAACTAAATAAACAGAGCAAGAAGGCCCCACTACCGCCCCTGCCCTCCTCCTCCTACTATTCATTTCCTATTTACCATTATTTTCTTTTCCTCTTTTGTTCTACTGTTCCTTACTTTAGTAGTAGTAGTAGTAGTAGTAGTAGTAGTAGTAGTAGTAGTAGTAGTAGTAGTAGTAGTAGTAGTAGTAGTAGTAGTAGAAGTAGTAGTAGTTGTGATACCTCATGATAATGATGATAATGATGATAATGAACGATAATAAGGATGATGATGATGATGATTTAAACGTGATTGGCAAATAATGATCTATTAACATGTAGGTTTGTTATCATACAATTGTATTACAGCTTTAAATCGCGTATCGTCTCGTCATGCAGAGTATTAATGGGCATTACCACTCGTATATCAAATGATTTTTAGGTATGCATATACTGTTTATCATTACCACCATTTTATATATTAACACACACACCCACCCACACACACACACACACACACACACACACACACACACACACACACACACACACACACACACACACACACACACACATTTCCCTTCTTTTTTTCCTTTGATCACCATTTACTCCGCGTCTCGGTGAGCGTGCCGTCACCTTCTCCCCCGCCAGGAAGCTGACAGTCACATCACGAACACACGTGCCTCTTACAACTAAAACACTTTCTCGTTTAACAAAACTTGTTCTGAATACTATACGAGAGAGAGAGAGAGAGAGAGAGAGAGAGAGAGAGAGAGAGAGAGAGAGAGAGAGAGAGAGAGAGAGAGAGAGAGAGAGAGAGAGAGAGAGAGAGAGAGAGAGAGAGAGAGAGAGAGAGAGAGAGAGAGAGAGAGAGAGAGAGAGAGAGAGAGAGAGAGAGAGAGAGAGAGAGAGAGAGAGAGAGAGAGACGCAGCAGCAAGTGGCGTATGCTTGATATTTGTATGTTTTTAAAATTGTATGTTAGTCTTGCCATCTGTTGTTATTTCCAGAATTAGTAACGGTTGCTGTTTCTACTTTCCGTTCATATATTTAGTGAAATGCGTCATACATCTTTGATTCTTGAAGACTCTGTACCACATTAGCAAGTTTTAGTGCCTCATCACGACTGCTTTAACGGGCTCCAGTAGAAGTAATCAAGAGTTTTCAAGGATGCTTTCATTCTTTAAGAAATAATTTAATAAGGATTGTGCAATATTAATAAAAAAAAAAATCATGATATCCTGATTGATAATCTCTAGGCCTCTAAAAAGTCCTATTGAAAACCTATTGTGTTTAAAAAAATACGAGCGAAGAATTTATGTTTATTGTTTAAAATGTTAATCTTTTCACTCGTTTTTTTCTCCAGAATCACAACTTTTTCAGACGCTTTCATTCTATAGCCTGGAAAAGACCAAGTAAGTACCCTCTCCTTTTTATGTCTATGCAAATCATTCCACAGACCTCTGAACACTAACGAACGATAGCCAGAGTAATGAACGGGTCAGGATGTCTGTGCCAAAAAGGTGAAATAAAATCATCATACGTCGGAGTGAACAGCACACACACACACACACACACACACACACACACACACACACACACACACACACACACACAGCGCACCGACCCCGACCTTGCGCTTCCCTGTTTGTGAGATAGTCATTCTCTCTCTCTCTCTCTCTCTCTCTCTCTCTCTCTCTCTCTCTCTCTCTCTCTCTCTCTCTCTCTCTCTCTCTCGTTCTTTCTCCTTTTTCGGGGTGAGGTCGTGGCGCGGGGGTCGGCCCGGGTCAGCAGGCCTGGTGAGGCGGGGTGGAGGAGAGGCGAGACTGCTCTGCCATTGCCCGGAAAAGAAAGACAAAGGGAGAAAAAGGAAAAGTTGGAAAAGTTTCATTCGTTGTGCGTGTTCTTGCTTTCCCGGTTGTAAAAGTGGGGAGGCATTTTTTAAGAGGCGTCGCGCGGCTGCAGTGGAAAACTTTGCAAGCAGGGAAATGTTCTGCCGCCAGTGGAAAAGGTTGTGATGGAAAAAATAAGGAAAAAAGTCAGAAAAGAGGAAGAAAAAAGAAAAAGATCGCATGTCAGTTTCGAGGTACGTAGATAATTCTGTGTTTCCCTCTCTCTCTCTCTCTCTCTCTCTCTCTCTCTCTCTCTCTCTCTCTCTCTCTCTCTCTCTCTCTCTCTCTCTCTCTCTCTCTCTCTCTCTCTCTCTCTCTCTCTCTCTCGCTAATTTTGTTGTTTATGCTGTCTCTTTTTACGACTTGATCAGCTGAGTAATGTGTGTTAAGATGATAATGACTGTTTTTGTTATTGTGTCGATGGTGGTGGTGGTGGTGGTGGTGGTAACAGTGGGAGGGAGGTGTGACTGTGGTGATAACGACGGCATTAATATAGTTAAGGTCATTAAGATACTGTACCTTCTTCACCTTTGTTACCAGTCTCTCTCTCACCTTGACACTCCCTTAGCCTTGCCTCGCCGCATGCACCTGGCTAAGGTCACCTGCGTGTCACCTTTACTCCGTCCGCCACACCTGTGCCACTCCTCTCTTCCTCACTTCCTGACATTAACCTCACCTATTCTTCATTCAGTTCACCTGTGCATGGAGCTTCCGAGGAACACTCTGCCTCATCCTCTTCCGTCTTCACCACACCCTGCCTTGCCCAGGTGAGCCACATCCTGTTTGTGCCGCATCTCCCCACACCTCCCACCCTGCCGCTCCTACTCGCACCTACCCGGCCGCGCACTGCCTCGCCCCACGTTCACCTTCCCTCGCCACAGGAACCCTGCGGCCGCGTCACACAGTGTTTCAGCGCCACCACCCACCGTTCAGAGATATTTTCTGTGGTGTGACTGCTGTGTAAGGCTAAAAAATTCCCTATAACGTGAAGACTCTTGAATTTCGTCATCTTAATCCCAGTATTTGATCCTCATGTTAGATTGCTTGTATTATGAAGTCATTATTCATTTATTTATTTATTTATTTTTATCTATTTTTCTTTTAGCCTTTTTCTGCCGAATGTTTCGACAATATGTGGTATGAGAGGGTTCCTCGAGGCAGGCGACACGCGATTTGGAGCGGAGATCAGAAAGAAAGGAGCAGGAGAGAAGAGGGTCACAAGGTGTGGCGGGTGACGTAAGGGGGGAGGGTTAAAGGTGGAGCACGGGGGAGAGAACGTGAGGGGGACGGGGTCAGAGCAGGGCAGGGTAGGGTAGGGCAGGGCAGACAGAGGGGAGGAACGATCGCTTCTTTTATCTTTTCTGCCTCATGAAATTCTAAATGCAAACAAAGACAGGGCCTGAATCTATCTAGCCTTGCTCAACATTGTGTGTGTGTGTGTGTGTGTGTGTGTGTGTGTGTGTGTGTGTGTGTGTGTGTGTGTGTGTGTGTGTGTGTGTGTGTGTGTGTGTGTGTGTGTGTGTGTGTGTGTGTGTATATATATATATATATATATATATATATATATATATATATATATATATATATATATATATATATATATATATATATATATATATATATATATATTCCCTCTGTTGCCACTCTTACTCTTTTGTGCATAAATCAGACGGCCAGTGCATACAATTTTTACATGAATACGTAACGTGCTGATGCATGTAAGCATTCATGTGTCTGCCAATTTATTTATAAGCAGCAACAAAAATGATCTTTGCAAAAATATGCAAAAAGTGTCGCTCCTGACTCACCGCTTAAGTTATTCACAGAGGTACTTTGTTTATATTTGAAGTACCTCAGTTGAAATGCAGCTTGAAACACGCTCTGGTATTTTCTATATTCACAAGGGACTCTGGGGACATGAGTGGGCCTTGCCTGACCAGGGGACGGCAGGCCCACCAGTCGACGAGTATAGCAGACAGGGGGAAGAGTGGCTGATGGGGACAGGAGGATACAAGCCGAGGGGAGACTAGCACGAGGCCCTGAGTGAGGCCTGAAATGGGACGAAGGCAATGTTTTTTGTTTTTTTTGCCTGCGGTTGGCAGACGGCAGGAAGACAGTCCTGGCCAGTGGTGGCGGCGGGCCGAGCCGCAGCGGAGCCGGGAGGCTTAAAGTGGATCACCGTAAGTCACAGAGCGCCGCGCCCCTTGCTCCCCACACGCCTGCTTCCTCAGTTTGCGAACACACACACACACACACA
The DNA here is from genome assembly GCF_035594125.1 of Scylla paramamosain. Taxonomy (NCBI): domain Eukaryota; kingdom Metazoa; phylum Arthropoda; class Malacostraca; order Decapoda; family Portunidae; genus Scylla; species Scylla paramamosain. The sequence continues at coordinate 3,518,926 of NC_087152.1, read as the reverse complement.
CACACACACACACACACACACACACACACACACACACACACACACACACCAGTGTTAATATGTCCGTTAACAGGTAAATGACATGTGCGTCATTATAACAAAGGTGGCGAGATGTCCACAAGACTAACAAAGACTTACACCACAAACTGCCAAGAGAAGACGAATATTACCCAGTGTTGGCAGCAACGTATCGCACATGCCGTCTATGGCACCTAAAGACCCTGCTATTGCCGAGTGACAACGAGTGCAATCGTCACGCGGCAGCATACGTGCACGATATGCAAGGTGCAGCAGGTTTTCCTGAGACACCCAGCCTCCCAACATCAATCGTTACCTGGGTCTGCGTACAGCAACACAATACGGGGTTAAGGCTGCCAAAGTATACAAGCAGCTACTTGGGACCACGAGTGAGAGCAGGGTGTCAGTGTGAGGAGTGCCTTGTGCATCATTCAGACAGGGCAGGTGCCACCGTCACTCAACACCGGATGTAGTGTGGTGAATATACCCTAGTAAACCCTCCCTTTGCTACAACACACACACACACACACACACACACACACACACACACACACACACACACACACACACACACACACACACACATTACAAGAAGGCAAACACTACAGCCGATACAAAAATCATCACACTAGCGCAGCATCATTACTCTGAGCAGCACCAGCACGAGTACTGCCACGTGTCGTCGCAGCACCCTTTACGGCGGCGCAGGCAGTGCAGCACGCGGGAGACACAAGAGGCAGGCAGATCCCGGGCCGACGCGCTGTGTGTGGCTCGTGGAGGTGAAGGAGGCAAGGAGACCCATCCTGATTCTGCATGCAGGAATGACTCTCCAATTATTCAGGTCATGCTTTCGTTTCACTCTGGGAGACTCTTGCTCAACGATAACCCAGGTCTCTTCTTCTACTTTGCACTTCAGTTTTTACGTCCAAATATAACACCTACGCGACACCAGCCTCGCCTTTATGATCCCTTCTGGCTCATTACGATCCTTGCCTAACGAGATATTGAGGTGAGGAAGAGATGGGTGGAGAAGTGTGTGTGGGACTGAGTGGTGGTGGTGAGTAGTGGTGCTGGTGCTGGTGATGGCTGTGTGGTGCGGAATGGAGAGTGGGGTGTGTATGTGGGGAGGAGGGTGTTGTGCTCTGTGTCTTTGTGTTCGAGTGAGAGAGAGAGAGAGAGAGAGAGAGAGAGAGAGAGAGAGAGAGAGAGAGAGAGAGAGAGAGAGAGAGAGAGAGAGAGAGAGAGAGAGAGAGAGAGAGAGAGAGTACTCGTACTCAGCGAGGGGTAGTGTGTGAGCAAAATTCCACTGCAAGTAGCTTTGAGTAATACAATATCCTTTGCTGATGTTGCGTGACAGATCTGGAGGGGAGATAACTTCGGCTGAGGATTGTTAGGCAAGACTACTCACTCCTCTATGAACGTACAGCTGTCCCAAGTATAGTGATGTTGCAATATCCAGTGAATCTCATATCTACGGTTGGGACAGGAGTTAATACTGGACTTAATGAAGTGCTTTTCATTAAGAGTCCTGTAAAGACTAAGAGGAAATGGGAATATGATAGGTGGGAGTAGCTGCCAGACACTGCTTTTATTGTCTGAAGAATATATTTCGCACATTGTGACATTACTACTTGGGGCAAATGTACAGTACTCACAATAACAGACTTCCCTTCATGTTTGTGATATTTCATTACGTTTATTCCCTTCCCAGACTTATATTTCCCGTCACACAATAGTAAAATCAAGTTCAGTGACTAACAGCGTCTTTACTCCCACTCCCTGACAAGTGAGTACTTCAAGAGTCATGAGCAGCATATTGTGTATAGGCAGCAGCGCCACCCTCCCACACCAGCCGCTCGCGTGCCTCTCAGACAGGATGTGCAGCTTTGGTAGAGCGTGAAGAGTCTGGTAGAGATTTTTAATAACAGCGAGAGGCGTTCGGAACTAAAGTGTTGTAAGGTTTTTCAAACTTTTCTTAGCTAACTTTCTTAGGAGTGTTTTTTTTTTCTTCTTCTTTTCTTTCTAACTTTCTGAGCCCCTGGCCAGCCCAGATCTGCCACCCGGCCTTCGGCACGTGTGTGAAAAATGCGACATAAGAAAGTATTGTTTTCACTCTCCAAAATATAAATAAAAAAGCAAACATTTCGTACAGATGCACTTTGGTTATTAGATGTTTCTTTCAAGTGGGCCTCTGATGTAATGCGTACGTGCAAAAGTCACAAGAAAGAGTTACGTAGCGTGTGCACAGTTCAATTCATTTCTATGTATAAATAACTTATGTACGCAAACTGTACGAAAAGCAAACTTATAGTATTCCAACTCTGTCTGGTACTTACTCTGGCGATGGATGGCACGAGTAGCCATTGAGCAGCCCTAAAACATCCTTACTACGACACTCGATGGTTACAGCAGCCAAAAGTTTACCTGAAAATGTCCTTAATGCAACTAAATGGCTTACTTACTGACTCAGTCACAATCAGAGAAATCACAGAAAATCTCAAATAGTCAGAAAGTAAGCAAAAAAGTGCTGATTCTCAAATTACAATGAAAAGCAAGGAAAACTTTCCTCTAACTTACAATTATTCCTCGAGGATCCACTACCGGCTCGTGATGACTGAAGGGCGACGACCACCACTTTTACCACTGCCGACCAAACACGTTTCCGTGAAGGAATAAGAGACAGTGTGTTTCAGCACTGTTACTTATATACGAACAAATTATACAATAACAAAAGGGAATGAAGAACCTGAATGCGGTTTCTCCCACAACCTAAGTAAAATGGTCTGATACAAGTTTAGAGCATAATTCCGAAAGACACGATGAGTAGTACAAAACTTTCTAGTCTATAGATTTATTCTTGTTCAATAAGATCGCCTAAGGTTACTCCACAAAGTAACAAAGGTGGTCCTGTCATTAACAATCAAACAGTAAAGACTTGATTTATCATTATTATTATTCAATTAATGTTACACTTCTATATCATCAGCACAGCTACAGACTTTCACAACGATGGGGACAAAACCATGGATAAGACGACATTATCTCACCACATACTAGAACACTTCAATCAACACAGTGTTATTATCACATGTTCCCACGTACTCATATACACACTCTCTCCTGACTGATTGTACTGCTGAGAATGTTCTTGTTTTCTGTGTGAAAATGTCTTTTTCTTCCACCTACTGACGGGCTGACTGATTGGCACCCAGGCTCCGCAACAACGAGACCAGAGCTATACGATTACTCTTCCTTCGAGCGTAAGAAGTTTACAGAAGATGTGAGACGCTGCTCCTCTTAATAACCTCCACTGTCTTTGTGTGTCTTCACTCTTTACTATCAATCAAATTACATCAATAAAACACCTCAAACAAAACACCTACAAGAATGATCTCTTCACACTAGATCACACCAGAATATCTATAAAAAAAAAAAAAACAGTCAAAATCTCATTAAAACACCTACGCGTATCATTAACATCAATCATATCAGACCTATAATAAACACCTCCAGTCAAACACATCCGCGCCTAACTCGCTCATTCCCACACTGCAGCTAATAACTAATAATAGTCTGCCGAGAGATGATCACGCACGGCCGCACACCTGCTGCTGGTCATCATCACCTGGGAAACGTTGGGAACCCGCCGCCCGAGCAACGCCCTCCCCACCCCGCACCGCACCGCACTCACTCATTCCTCCGGCGGCGGCTCGCTTTCTTCCCGCCAACAGACTATAAGATTGTCATGTGTTGCTGAGATCCGAGTTTTCCTCCGTGACTCAGCTGCTTCACGACACACATAAGCTTACCGATGTGACTCATACTTCTGTGTGTGTGTGTGTGTGTGTGTGTGTGTGTGTGTGTGTGTGTGTGTGTGTGTGTGTGTGTGTGTGTGTGTGTGTGTGTGTGTGTGTGTGTGTGTGTGTGTGTGTGTGTGTGTGTGTGTGTGTGTGTGTGTGTGTGTTTATTTAGTCGTAGTACACAGGATTTGTTTCATGATCGTGTTGTGGTCCCATCTTGATTTATACTACACTTTTAACTAACTTCACATTAAAATCATGATGTTCCTTGCACACACCACTTCCGCTTACAGCTCATTTCACTATTAAGCGTGTGTGTGTGTGTGTGTGTGTGTGTGTGTGTGTGTGTGTGTGTGTGTGTGTGTGTGTGTGTGTGTGTGTGTGTGTGTGTGTGTGTGTGTGTGTGTGTGTGTGTGTGTGTGTGTGTGTGTGTGAAAGCATGTTTGTCTGGAAAGAGCATGGCGCCGAACCACGAGCGGCTAAGAGGTCACAGCTGAGCCTTCCTGAATATGTATTGCTTGCCTGGTGATTTGCTTGATTGCCTCCAGAATTCATTCATCTCATGTCTGGTGACACGCCATGCTGCGCCTGTGTGACGAGACGCGGGTGTACCTGACTCGCCGCACCTCAGACCCGCGTCACATGTTCGCTGTGCATGGTGAAGTGACTTGGCGTAGAGAAAATTGGTCTCTGGTTTGCACGAAGGAGTGGGTGACAGCGATGGCGGCAGAAACAAGCGGGAAGGGAATGAACAGAACCGCGCACTGTCTTGGCGTGCATTTACCAAGTTACAATGTACAGGATTTGCCATTTCGCACTGAAAATAGAAGTCAGATTCATCCCCAAATTTGGTTTCATTACTGTGGAAAGAGCGTGACAGAGAGAGAGACAGAAAAGAAGACTCACTGCTCTTTGTTTTAGATACTTGCTAAGCCCCAGTTAGTTCTCGAAGTGTCTAAATTATTGCTTTGCTGATTGAGATAAAGTGAGAGAGAGAGAGAGAGAGAGAGAGAGAGAGAGAGAGAGAGAGAGAGAGAGAGAGAGAGAGAGAGAGAGAGAGAGAGAGAGAGAGAGAGAGAGAGAGAGAGAGAGAGAGAGAGAGAGAGAGAGAGAGAGAGAGAGAGAGAGAGAGTGTGTGTGTGTGTGTGTGTGTGTGTGTGTGTGTGTGTGTGTGTGTGTGTGTGTGTGTGTGTGTGTGTGTGTGTGTGTGTGTGTGTGTGTGTGTGTGTGTGTGTGTGTGTGTGTGTGTGTGTGTGTGTGTGTGTGTGTGTGTTCGTGCGTGCTTGTATCAGTGCGTGTACGTGTGACGCAACAAGCAAGTGCTCTAAAAGTCAAATGAATGGAAATAGCACACAGGCTGTAGATGTCAACATGATACTCAGCGGGGGTGGGCTGGCGATAGCGATGCCTGGGAGTGGTGCAGGAGGACCTACTGTGAGCGAGGCGGCGGGAGTGGGAGGCGTTTAATCCCTTCACCGCAAGACGACTTTTTCCCATAATCACCCACAACCTTTATAGAAAATTATCTTTTGTATTACAGTCACTTGAATGGTTCTAAAGCCTAGAAAAGGCGAAACAAAAAAAAAAAAAAAAGCTTCCTCTTCTCTTCATTTCCGTGTATTTATGTAAACATTTTTTCAACTGTAGTCTGAAGGTTGACAAAAAAGACGATTATAGTACTAAAAGACTTAAATACTGACATACAGATAAGCACAGTTGGAAGCAAGTGTTAACATATGGAAGTAATGGACACAACAAAGGTAAACACTGCTCTGGTTTGCAAATGTAGCGACTATTAAAAAATTTTACGTTACGTGTACAGCTCAATCTGCAGTGAACGAGTATAACAACACAGGATTGCATGAAATGACTACCAAATGAGACCCCAATGAATAACACATGACACGGCAGATGAAGACAAGGACACCACAAAACACTCTGTTCCTATACACTCAATCCTGGCAATTCAGCTCCATGTTAAAATTGCTACGGACATTCATCAATTTCCTTCACGCTCCACCCTGAACAGGAGCAGCAGTACACCATCTTCCGGGTCCCACCGCGCCCTGTTATGGCGGACACTCGCCCAGACCACGCAGGGTGAGCGGCTGCGGCCAGAACAGGATCAGAAGATAAAGCATATACGCAGGACGTGTGAGTGCGGGCCGTGCGTGAGTCAGTGGTGGGAAAGCAATAACTCTTCACTGCCGACAGGGGAGAAACCGGAGACTGTAATATTCTGGTAAATAATAAAACGCTTCAAATTGTGCGAAGAGTTCTCACATTAAAGTGTAATAAGGAAAAAAGAAGGTACTGTTGGAGGTGAAGCAGGAGGTATGCTGGGACAATGCACAACATGAAGGCAGCTGCGGCTCTGAGGGAGGTGGTGAGGAACAGAAGGGACAATGCGAGGACAACACGAGGTTCTGAGGAAAGGATCTAAATGCCGATGCTTTTTTATGCGGTTGTGCGATACGTGGTTTGCTTCTTTCTTGACTGTACCCTCACCCTGGTCAGCATGGGCCCGCAATGTATTGTCTACACCCATGTTCACCACATTGTCTACACATCATGTTCTATATAACCCCTTCAATCAATTAATCAATACATTAATAACAACAGGTAACCAGCAAAGTGACTGGTAAGGTGCGGCCTCGCGCTGAACGGCAGTACAATTATATGTCACGTAAGGAATTAAAAGTCAGCTCTACAACCTCCAAGCTCAATAATGTCTAAAGTGTGGAGGCCGCATTTCCTTCTCCAGAGTGACGAAGTGTGCGGGATGGTAAGTGGCGAGGGTTGTGCTTCCTGCGGGAATAAGGCGTAGCCCTAACGCTGCCGGAGTGGAGGTCCTGTGAGTGGTGAGGCCAGTGCCGGGCGTTGACAGGCTCGGGCGTCAGGGGAGGAGTAAGGAACGAGAGGCGGCTATGGAGGAGACACTGACTTCCTTTGTACGTAGGTAGTTTTTTTGTATCAAGTAGACTCAAGGGAGGCAGCCTGAGCCTGTGGTGATTGTACTGGGTGGCGTGGATGAAAGGTGACCTAAGCACGGGGATGAGAGGCAGCGTGTCCTACAAGGTCACACAACAAGCCTGGCTGTGATATCGATGTACTGTGTACGTGCGTCCATTACGTGTGTTATACAGGTAATTCAGCGGGTAGTGACCTAGCAGTAAACAACATTCATGTATACACTCGTATCCCTTTAATTAGCGAGTGCACAGATTGTTAAAAATGAGCTTTGCATGATCATTACGCCTGAATAAAGCATCAAGCGGTACATTAGAGCAGCACAGCAATGTGTTATGCAATATTTGCATGCATAAAGCAACACATGCAAGTCATAAGGACCACACGTGACGGGCAGCACAAAACAGCGAGTGCATCCCAGGCCCGGTGCTTACCACACCCCCGGGCGGACACGGCAACGACCAGTGTGCCCGCTACGCCCGTGGCTCGCACAGCACACACCCACCTGGCGACACCTGGGCGCGGGTCGGATGGTGTGGCGGTGAAGGACTGACAGAGAAAAAAGTGTACAGGCAACCCTCCTCCCTCCCCGCCCGTAATGCCTCCCACGCCCCGGTATAGGGAACCCGCGCCGCCACGCACGCACGCACGCCATTACCGGGATTCATAATGACTCCTGAGCACCGGGGAACAGAGCAGTGAGACCCACGAGGCGCGAGGCCGGCGGGCCGTGACCCTGCCCGTCAGGGGGCGGTCTTGACCCCGGGTGAGGCGCAGCCCCGCCCGCCCCGCTACTCGGAACATCCTCCTCTGTATGGGCGCTCCTCCGTCAATGGGCACCTTGAGGCGGTGTCGTGGAAGTAAATGCTTCCTTCCTTCCCTCGGCACGGCATGAGGGAAAGAAGTGAGGGGGAGAGCCACGGCCAGTTGCGGAAAGAAGGAAGGCAACACACGAGCGAGCGTTCCTCCCTGCTTCCCTGCCCTTCCTCTGTGTGCTCTCCTCGCCTTCCCTCCTCCCCTGCTAATACCTGCAAACTTCACTAGCTCCCCTCCGGCGCACCCTCGGCCCCGCGCCCCTTTTTGCATATTTCTGATAATCTCCGCGTCTGGTGGAGCGTAAAAGTGATGCTTTTAGCTTTTAAAGCCATAAAAGTCTACGCGGCGTGCTGTGCCGCGAGGCGAGGTAGGCGAACTCACTGTGGCGCCTCGCAGACTGCCGCGGACTAATTTGCCTTTTTAATGGGAGTTTTAATGTTATTAGGGTCATTAGTCATAATCTCTCTCTCTCTCTCTCTCTCTCTCTCTCTCTCTCTCTCTCTCTCTCTCTCTCTCTCTCTCTCTCTCTCTCTCTCTCTCTCTCTCTCTCATTACGTTGCTTTTCATCTGTTTTTACTTCTCTCAAAGGTCCCTCTCGGTTCACGTTCTGCCAACCTTCCCTTCCTTACCTGTCTTCCCCCTCGCTGCCTGCCGCGAGACACACCTTTCCCTTACCTTCCTTTTCATTACTTCTTCCTCTCTCCCCATCTCTCCCTTCCTCCCTCCCTTTATTCCTCTTTCCTCGCTCTCACCTCATCACGCTCCTCCTGCTCGCTTCTCTCTCCCCCTCACATTTGCGTTACTCCTTCCATCACTCTTTTTTATTCTTATTTTTTATTCATTTTTTTTTTTGTGGCTCCGGTACATCATTATTTTTTAACATAATCTGGTATTTTATGGATTATTCAGATTTGTCATAATTCTTTCCTTTTTATTTGGTTTCTCTTTCTTTTCCATGTTCGTTCCGTTCCGCTGATCTTGTATCCATTTGTTGTCGTTATCCATTTTCTTCTTTTTCTTTATGCTGTTGTTGTGGTGGTGGTGGTGGTGGTAGTGATGGTGGTGGTGGTAGTGGTGGTGGTGTTGCGGTTCGTCTTTTTTTCCTTTCTTCTTCTTCTTCTTCTTCTCCTTCTTCTTCTTCTTCTTCTCCTTCTTCTTCTTCTCCTCCTTCTTCTTCTTCTTCTCCTTCTTGTTCTTGTTCTTGTTCTTGTTCTTGTTCTTCTTGTTCTTGTTCTTCTTCCCCTCCTTCCTTCCCTCTACACACACTTACAAGAAACTCACCCTCGTCAATATTTTTCTACCATACCCTTCCTTCTCTTTCTTCCCTCTCTCTCTCTCTCTCTCCCTCTTTCGGTCTCCGTATGGCTCCCCTCGTGTGTTTTCCCTCCCTTCCTCCCCTCATCTCTCTCTCTCTCTCTCTCTCTCTCTCTCTCTCTCTCTCTCTCTCTCTCTCTCTCTCTCTCTCTCTCTCTCTCTCTGTATCTTTCCCCTTTGTGTTATTCCGTTAATACATCGCGTTTGCCTTTGTCTCTCTCTCTCTCTCTCTCTCTCTCTCTCTCTCTCTCTCTCTCTCTCTCTCTCTCTCTCTCTCTCTCTCTCTCTCTCTTCCCCTTCACTCTTCACTTCATTTCTTCCTCCTTAGTAATATGATTCATCTTTATCAATTCCTTATTCATTCTACCTGTTCGTCTTCGTGTTTTTTTTTCATCTTAGTTTTTTATTTATTTATTTTTTATTTTTTATCGGTGATTTTTATTTATCTTTTTTTTTTGCCTTGTGATCCCTAATAATGTGGTTTCTGCTTTCTCGTTTTCTGTTCTTTCTGTTCTTTATCGAAAGGTTTTCTTGTTCTGGTTTCTGTACTCAATCTCTCTCTCTCTCTCTCTCTCTCTCTCTCTCTCTCTCTCTCTCTCTCTCTCTCTCTCTCTCTCTCTCTGTTTCTATATCGTCTTTGTTTCTCTTGGTTATGTCATTAGCATTACAATTCTCTCTCTCTCTCTCTCTCTCTCTCTCTCTCTCTCTCTCTCTCTCTCTCTCTCTCTCTCTCTCTCTCTCTCTCTCTCTCTCTCTCTCTGGTTTCTTTGTTTCTCCGTCAGTCTGTTATTCTCCCTTTTCCTGTATGTTACTCTCTCTCTCTCTCTCTCTCTCTCTCTCTCTCTCTCTCTCTCTCTCTCTCTCTCTCTCTCTCTCTCTCTCTCCCCTCCTGTTCTACATACCTACCGGTCACTTTCCCATACACACCCTCCCGCCACTCACATCAACCCCTCATCTCTCTCTCTCTCTCTCTCTCTCTCTCTCTCTCTCTCTCTCTCTCTCTCTCTCTCACTCTTGGTATTTCACATTTCTGTCACTATATTGCCGCGCGCCACCCTCCTTCCGCTATCACGTTCTCTCCTCACAATCATCACTTTCGTTTTCTTTGTCTTATTTTGATGTTTGTCCTTCGATGTCGTTTTCTATTTCAGTGTAATACATCCAAGCAAATCCTCGTCACTGATTTATCTTTTATCCCTTTTACTTCCATCCTCTCTCCCTCCATTCATTATATATGTATAGAATGGATGTACAACTCAGCTTATACCAAGTTAAAGTTTTCTCAAATAATACGTGATTTTACTGTAAGTGGCTTCCCAAACTTTACTGCCTTTTATTTTATTTATTTTTTTTTTTCCCCCACCTGAACGTAATGTATAGGTTCGCAGTGACTGGATGTGCTCTCCTTGCCTCACCCCGGCTCGTATGTTATTCTACACGCTAATTATCAAGTAATGACAGGTGATTCTCGAAGTTTAAAGATATCAACGCCGTTCTCCCTTGTGAAAATGAGTAGGAGTGTGCTCTGTGCTTGATCGTTTGTGTACCGCTTAATATTTCAGGCGAGGCGAGAATGGGAAGGTGAAATAAGAGAGAAGAGGAGGAGGAGGAGGAGGAACACAAACACAAAATACAAAGGAGGAACAAGCGACAACAGACCTATTGTTCCCTGTTAGGCTGACTTATTAGCCTGTCTATAATCAACAACGAAAAAATTACATAAGAAATATAAAGTGAGAGAAATAGGATAGTAAAGGCGAAGGGACGTATGATAGTAAAGGTGAATACAGGAGGAGGAGGAGGAGGAGGAGGAGGAGGAGGAGGAGGAGGAGGAGGAGGAGGAGGAGGAGGAGGAAAGGAATTTTGCATCTGCTTTGAATTCGTGAAGCAGCCGCATATTTCATGACGGGCGAGAACTGTGAAGCGAGGCGCGGCAGCTGTGGGAATAAAGTGTCCATGATTCCCTGCAAAGTCCGAGACCCGAGACCGCCCTTTGTGGTGTTCCTTTAGTCCTCAGTGCCGGGCAGCTAATGAACACACACACACACACACACACACACACTCTCTCTCTCTCTCTCTCTCTCTCTCTCTCTCTCTCTCTCTCTCTCTCTCTCTCTCTCTCTCTCTCTGTCCTTCCGGTGTCTTGGTGCAGGCTGGTGACGCAAAGACGAGGAAGACAACAATGGCAATAACGTGATTTTAGGAGCCTGCGTGCAAATCTAAGTGGGTTTTTCGTTTTAACTCTCATGCACTTCACGTTTCAGCCTCCTCTTACTTCACGTTCATCTGTGTTCCTCTCCACACTTATATCTTTCAATAGGTTCTACATCCCGGCAACATTTGACCTTTCCACGCAAAACCAAGGCGAAAAAAGGCGAAAAAGTTTTGTTGGTAATTCTTTTGTTCCATTTTCCTCTAAAGCACGGTTGCCAACAATGATTCTCGCTTTCTTTCTTCTTCTTTTCGTGAGTGACATTCTCCTGAAATGTAGTGCTGTACCTGGCGATCCTCCTTAGCGAGTCCAGTGCAGGTGCGTGAGCGAGGGCGGTATCGGAGCGCCATCAGATCATAGGGTGCCTGTGAAGCAGAGGTGTGGGTGTGGGTGTGGGCACAGGTGTGGAGGCGGGCACGGTGATAAAGGGGTCACGCAGGTAAAGCGGTAGTGGAGGTGACACTGACGCAGGTATGACCGTATTGCGCCTCTTTCTTTTTTTTTTTACTTTTCTATCCAAAAGGTGAAGTCATGCGCACTTTAAAATATGTCGTGATCTATACTATCTTAAGGCTGAGATTGTGTGTGGCCTCTATTCCCATCTTGAAATCAATGTGTTGCCTGTGCTATGGAACGCCATGTTTTCTCATAAAAAAAAGAAAAAAAAATTGTAAAGGGCATCAATATTATCAGTCAGGTTCTCATGAGTATTTTTTCCCCATTGTCTATGCACAACCCACGCTTACTGTCATTATTATCATGAAAATATCTTTAAAAGTCCCGGTAACCTTTTTTTTATAGAGTATGTTAAAAATTGTCGAAGCTTTTGAAAATGTAGCCTTCACGCCCCCATCCCCTCTCTCTCTCTCTCTCTCTCTCTCTCTCTCTCTCTCTCTCTCTCTCTCTCTCTCTCTCTCTCTCTCTCTCTCTCTCTCTCTCTCTCTCTCTCTATCGTGTCTCCAGGTATCATTTCAGCTTCCGTGTCGCGGCCTTCTAATATAATTCTTCGCCAAGCCTTTACTTTACTTCCAGACAAAAAGCAAAGCCAACAAAACCTTCCGTCAAGGGATCCCGATCCTTCCTCTCTCTCCCTTTTCTTCTTCCCAATTAACATGAAGGTAAATTGTATGCATTATTTATTCCCATCATTTCCACAACCCACTGATTTTGTTTGCTGGATTCCATATTCGTCTTTTCTTCCCTGTTAATCTACGTGGCGGGACACTTCAAAGGCCTCGGTAATGAAGCCAGCGCTCCCTCGTGGACGAGTTGTTGGTGCTGTGTCCGCCACCAGCTACCACCATCGCCGCCACCAAGAACATCGCCTCTCGGCCCGCCACTTCACCGCCGCCGCCGCCAGTCACCGCCGTCCGAAAGCCAACGTGTAGCAAGTGAAATGAAAAGGAAATACTTGCAACAGTGTTTTTCTTTGATCTCAGCCTGAATTGGCAGTCAATTAAGTCCGACGAGTGAGGAGAGGGAGAGGGACGCACCACACACACACACACACACACACACACACACACACACACACACACACACACACACACACACACACACACAACCTTCACCCTGCTGGCGGCCTTTCACCATACACCCTTCTCCAACCTTCCCCCTTTACCTCTCTTCCCTTCTCTTCTGTTGCATGTCTCCTCCATGGTTGTGTTGCCTCACCCGCCACCTCCCTCTCCCCAAACCCTCCCACTTTTTCACTGCAAGTCTCCATATCCATACCTTCCTTCGTCCCTTGTCCTCATCGCATACCTTTAAACCCACAGGTCTCCCTCTGACACCCTCCCTCCCCAACATACCGGTATCAATTCTCCTGCTCCCTCTGCTAAACCCCGCAGCTTGCCCCTAAACTCCCTAACAACCCGTCTCCTGCCATCTCCTGTTTCCCTCTTACTCTACACTGGTCCCCTCTCGTCCCCTTACCCCTCGTTCCTGTTCTTGCTCCCCTCGCTGCCGTGTCGTGTCCTCCCTGGCTGGCTGGTGACTCTACCCTTCCCTCTTCTCTCGGCTGGCTGCGACGGCTACAATATTGTCCGCTGCTTCATGCCTTTTGATTATAAGTCCCGGTAATAAAACACGCATCGGCCGGGCCTCTCCATCGATCTCGCCACAGCCACACTCACCGCCGCCGCCGCCCAGGGCTTGTGGCTGTGTGGTGTTGTGTTCGCCTCGCGTGCCTCGCTGCTGTATTGTGGGTGTCTTGTCTTGTCTCGTCTTGCCTTGTGTGTGTGTGTGTGTGTGTGTGTGTGTGTGTGTGTGTGTGTGTGTGTGTGTGTGTGTGTGTGTGTGTGTGTGTGTGTGTGTGTGTGTGTGTGTGTGTGTGTGTGTGTGTGTGTGTGTGTGTGTGTGCGTTGGTCATCGTGTTTTGTATGTGTACATGCATCAGTGTTTTCAGGTGCGTGAATGTTCTGCCTCGGTCTGCTCTGCTTGGTGTTCGTGTTGGTGCAGTACCGGTGGGCGCGTAACGCATCACCTTTCAGGCTACGATGACAGCGATATGGAGCCAGGCGAGGCGGGAACATTCAGTTTTTGACGTTCAGGCCAGAAGCGCCTCACGGGGGTGACAGTAATAACCAGTTAAGCCTCCCTTGATCAGGGCTTCGATGGTAGTGGTGCAGCTGTGATTGGCCCGGCACACCCTGGCCGGCGGGACGAGACGGGCGGGAAAGCGTGCAGGCGAGGCGGGGGTGGGTCAGCGGGTGGGTTAATACCTCCGGCAGGAGCTGAACCCGGATAGCCAGAATTACACGGCCCGTTGGGCTCGTGACAAAGTAATCATTTTAATGCCTCGAAATGTGGCCTCCGGAGACGTGTGCTCGCCGGCGGCGGGGCGAGGTTGCAGGTTGTCAGTGGGTTTGTGTGCTGGCGAGGAGAGGCCACTGTGTTGACCCACTGGACGTGGCCACCTGTGAGTAATTGATGAGTGGACACGAACCACTGGCTCTGCGTCCCCTGGAGGCTCCCCATCGCCTGCATGCCGCCCCTGCCCTTCACCGCCTGCTGTGTAGGACCGACACAAAATTTGGCCAAGAGCGGAAAATTAAAACGAACACATATGGTATCGACGAGCGGCGAACTGAGATTAAGTTTCTACGCAGAGGATCGTTCACTCGCTGAATGATTCATGCGCGTCGCGTCCCGCAGAGTGTTTGTGTCCAATTCAATATGAAACCTTGAAGGTCAAAGTGGAAAGTGCAGCACGTGTGATGGAGGAGTGTTGCCACGTCGTACGGCAGCACGCCAGCACAACAACGTTTCTAAGTAATAAAGAGGACGAGAGATGTTACTTGAACCGTGCACTTCAGGCCTGTACGGGGGCGGGGGTTGGGGAGCGGGGAGGCTGTTGGTACTGGTGGGGGGAGAGAGAGGGGAGGAAGGAGGCAGGCCGCACGGAGGCCGCGGACAAGGTGGGGAAGACGAAGCAGCACACCTATAAGTCGCCATTATTATAGAGAAGCCAGGTAATTGGCCTAACTAGAGGAGCAACGAGCGGCGCCCTCTGGCCTGCCTCCCCTCACCCTCCCTGATAGCCCTTCTCACATTTTCAAAACTCTCTCTCTCTCTCTCTCTCTCTCTCTCTCTCTCTCTCTCTCTCTCTCTCTCTCTCTCAATATCGAGGCTCGCTGCGTGCTGAATGGAACTCATCACAGCGCCTCTCGCTTGTAAGGTCTCGCCGTCAGTTTCCATGCCCTCCTCACGTCCACACATGAGGGGCTTATCACGAGAAATCAGGAAATGCTTGGTGCAAAAATTATAAGTTAGTAATACAATCTTAGAGTGTCTCCATAAGAACAGGCTGAGAATATGGTAATCTCTCAGGGCTGTTCGTGATGTTTGCTGTCGGCAGGAGCTGTTATGAGTGTGCCGTCACCTCTCTCTCTCTCTCTCTCTCTCTCTCTCTCTCTCTCTCTCTCTCTCTCTCTGGGTGTTGATACTAAAAATTCAGGGTGGACGTGCCTCTCTCAGTTCTCTTGTGCCCAGCAGACTCCCGGCGCGTGTTCCAAGTCACGTCTTGCACCTTGCATCGCTATTCTCTAACACTCACTCTCCTTATTACTACGTATGCTCATTTCTTCTTCCCCCTCCCTTTACCATCTCGTCGCTCTTCTTCCTTCTCCTCCTTCCACACTCTTTTTCTTCTTCCTTCTTTCCTTCTCTTACCATCTCGTACACATTTCCTTCTCCCAAAGCTCTTTTTTTATATGTTGCCTTTCCCTTCTTTACCATTTTGTTTCTTTTCCTTCTCCCCGCCCTCTTCCTCCGCCAGTATTCTTTTCTCCTACTTCCTTTCCTTCTTTATCATCTCGTATATGCACCTCTTCCACCTCCTCCTATGCTCTTTTCTCCTTCCTTGTTGCTTTTCTGTATCACCACCACCGCCACCACCACTTACTCCTCCCCCTCCTCCGCGGCGGTAATCCTCCTCTGGCCCCCCTCCAACATGCTCACCACCACGCGGCCCCTCCATTACCATATTTACCCTCGCCTATCGCCTTCCTTCTCCCTACATAACCGTCACCGCCTTGCTCTAACTGATCCTGCTTCTCTCTCTGCTCCCCTTCGCCTTCTCCTCAGCTCCCAACCTTCCCTCTCGATATCCAGTCATTTTTTGCACTTTTCACATCAACCATCACAGTAATAGCGTTAGACAATACATCTACAGCTACTATCGCTCCGTCTTCCCCGTCAACAGCCGCGCGCCGTTGCTGCCTCTACCGCTGCCGCCCTAGCGTGTCGCAGTGTGCACGCCTTACATGGTAGTGACCTTGTTTCTCGCTGCACACTAATGGAAGGACCTCCCCGGTAGTTCCGTTTGTCTCTGCTGCCCGCGAATACAAAGATTCAGATGAATAAAGGAGATGTGTGTCCTTCAGCATGCCAAGTGTTCTCTCGCTGGGCCACTGCCGGTTATGGCGCTTCTGAGGCACTGTGGCGGGAGGGGAGTGCGTGGTGCTGCTGCCACAGGTGCGCCTCTAACTGACGTCTTGCGTGCGTATGTGTCTATCGGTAAAACGCATCAGACTCCCAATTCACATTTGCCATATTCAGATCAAGGTTCGCATTCTTAAACGTTTGGGAGTGTTATCACGGCGACTCCTCACAGACTCCGGTGGAAGTACGTAATGTGAATTTGATGGTTCAATCGATAGTTCAACAAGGATGCCGCACTATCAATAGGAAAAATACACATAAGAATCTGAATAATCGTCGCTGTAGTCTTTCAAAATAGTCCTGAAGAGACACCAAATCATCAAAGGCATCTACAAAAAAAGGAAGACTATAATGAATATGTTTAATGAAAAACATGTATCTGTCGGCAAAAAAAAGGGCGGGACTCTAACGTACATTTGCCAGATCTACATTATGTTCCGGAGTTCACGTTCTCTGTGGGTAATGACAAGAGGGATTTGAGTGAAAGAAAGAATAGCGTTCTTTCATTGACGAGTACCTACACTTTGCCTGTCATCGCTAAATCTGTTATCAGGGAAGAGGAGGAGGAGGAGGAGGAGGAGGAGGAGGAATTGTGTGGCTATCAGTAACACCAACAGCAGCAGCAATAGTTGTTGCAGTAGCAGTAGTACAACCGCAGCAACAACAACAACAACAACAACAACAACAACAACAACAACAACAACAACAACAACAACAACAACAACAATAATAACAATAATTCATTTTCACCATTTTGCAGTTGCCAGTACCATTATCCAATATGCAGAGCATCCACCGAACTCCTGACCCAAGACACGCAACCTCTGCTATGAGAACCAACAAAAAGTACACACATTTTTACCCCGTACAACGCAGTGAAGCAGGAGTGAAGCACGACGTGGCGTAAGAGCTGAAGTTAGTGGCGGGTTCGAATTTGCAAAGAAGAAGAATCGAAACAAGTAAAGCATTTGAAGTGCAGGTGTCTCGCCACATAGTTAAGAAATCAAGATCGATAATGACTCATGCGCGCAGCTTCATGAAATACCCAAGTGGTGTGTGTGTGTGTGTGTGTGTGTGTGTGTGTGTGTGTGTGTGCGAGATTCTCCACGAGTCTCGAAGCAAAGAGAATGTTATACAGAATTTAACACGGCGCCGTTCTGCTGGTGCTGCTGGTCGCGAACCTATCTTCTGAAAGATGGCCACACAGAGCTTGAACAGCCAAGAGAATTAAAGAAGTCTCTAGAAATATTCATACGCGGAAACAAAGCTGCACGTGGGGCGACTGGTGATGGAAGAAGGGAGGACGCGGGGCAGGAGGGCGCTGTCAGTCAGGCAGGGTATCATATGGTCCGCGCAACACGTTACCTACACAAAATGAAAGAGCAAGACGTTGAGAAATTCATTATATACAAGACGGAAAGAAACTTCGGCATCATGAGGTGTGGGGAAGAGAAAGCAGATAAATAGAAAAAAAAAAAAAAACAATCAAGCACGTGACCTCGCTGCCTGATTGTTTTAAGAAGAAAGCCTGGAGACGAAACCACAGAGGTCACGTCAGGTCCCGAGATTGTTGCGTTGGTGCCAAAATATCGATGTTGGGAGTGGAAACCAAGAATATAATGGCATGTAACAATTCCTGCTCGTTTTGTGAGGAGGCTGTTGGGGCAAGACAACACCAGAACTTCGTACCTGACACAGTTATTCACAACACGAAGCAATACAAGACCCGTAAAGAATTAAAATGACGTTGAGAGCGAGAACAATCCTGCAGATGAAGAGATGATAGCGTGGAAACAAACTCCCGAACGTAATACTATATAGGAGTTAGCAGACAATGGCGATAAGGAAAACGTTTCTCTTGAGCAATGGGATACAGATAACAAAGAGAAAGGTAACGCAAGGAGTTGACAGGAAGGATATAAGAGAATGAGTAACTAGAAAGTAGTGATTTGCCCTTATGAAATTCCCGACTGAGTTAATTCATGTCCACGAAGACCTTCAAAAACAAAGAATAAGACACGCAGAAAGGAAATGAGAAAAGTTATGCATTTAATAAAGAAAATGTCGTCTAGCTATGAAAAGACTCTCTAACATCGCCACGCTGCCACGGGAGGGCTGTGTCGCCTAAAAGCAACATTACAACGCCAAGAGAGAAGCACCTAAAGGAAAACACGTCATAAATTTGTACACAGTAGAATTGACACTCGTATCAATGTTACTGCCGAATGCACTCGTAACCCTGACCTGAATTTACTAAAAAGCCTACGCCACGTGAAGACGCCGCACGAGTGAGGTGGGCATGGCGGGCTGCGTGTACTAGAACAGAGATGGAAAGACGGACTAATGCACGGCGCCTTGTTCGCGTGCGGCCTGTTGCTCAACAATGAGTGACACTATTGAAGACCAACACTGTAAACACAACCGAAAAATTTATGGCAGCAGCAAAGAAAAATGGAAAACTATAAAACAGAAAAGAAGAGTAGAAACTTTCTGGCCGTGAACGAAAAAATGTACGGACTTTTTTCGATCACATCTCTCTTGATGCTGCGGAAACCTGTTTGTGTTATATTTATTATACTGATACAATTTTATGTTCTTGTAATGTAGCACACCATAAATATATTTCTTTTTGCAGATAGAATATAGAGACTGCACATAATGTTATCTTTTGCCATTATCTACCGACGGGAATGAATTAATTTGAATCGACTGGCTGAATGATTGATAGGCTGACTGGCTGGCTGAAGAGATGGCTGACGCGTCTGTCTGTCTGCTTAATAAAATAATAATCAATCTCTCTCTCTCTCTCTCTCTCTCTCTCTCTCTCTCTCTCTCTCTCTCTCTCTCTCTCTCTCTCTCTCTCTCTCTCTCTCTCTCTCTCTCTCTCTCTCTCTCTCTCTCTCTCTCTCATTTCCCTACTCACTCTTTTCAAAACTCTACGATATTCTCCTCCATAATCTAAAATTAATTTCCCTCCTTCCCCTTCCCTCCTCCCTCCTCCTCCTCCCCCAGTCCCTTCTCCTTACTTACTTCTTTCCTCTTAGCTCTATTAAAGAAATGACTGACATCTACGCCACCTACCGCCTCTCACCCCCTCCCAATACCCCTTCCCCTCTCCTCCCACCTACCGCGCCACGCCCCCACAGTCCACAAGGGACGCAAGTACACTCGAGGGCGCGCCGTGTTGATGAGTGCCGCGCCCCACCCTCCCCAGGACCCCACCTGTCACGCACCTGGGCGGGGGCGGGGCGGGGATGGACAGGGGGAGGGCGCTGCTTGCATTAAGGGTGGAGGGCGAGGGGACGGGACTGAGGCATGCATTCTGAAACTTCAGCGCGGTACCTCTACTGCTTTCAAAAAGACTCTAATTGAAGTTACATGGATCTTTAACGGTGTTTTTACGGTTCTAGTGACAGATTAACAAAGTTTTCGCATTTTGAACAGGAGAAACACTCTTGAGAACCCGGCTACTCATCTCTGTGAGCACTGAAAAGTCATGGTGAGAGAGAGAGAGAGAGAGAGAGAGAGAGAGAGAGAGAGAGAGAGAGAGAGAGAGAGAGAGAGAGAGAGAGAGAGAGAGAGAGAGAGAGAGAGAGAGAGAGAGAGAGAGAGAGAGAGAGAGAGAGAGAGAGAGAGAGAGCAAAGTGTTTCAGAATGTGGTCCCAGGTGTGGTGACTCAGGTGGTGAGTGTTCTGGGATGGTGAGGGTGTAGAGTGCTGATGAGTGTGGCTCTGATTGGTGTACTGGGGAGTGTAATGTAGGGGTGATTGTGGTGTTGTTGAGAGAGGTGGTGATGGTGGAAGGTGATGGGAAATATATAATAGTAGTAGTAGTAGTGGTGATGGTGGTGGTGGTGGTGGTGGTGGTGAAAGTTTCGGTGAAGTAGTGGAATTGATGGTGATGGTAGTAGTTATAGGATCAGTTATTAGTAATGGTGGTGATGGTGATTACGTGAATGATGAAGCATGGACGCAATGCTGGCAATGGTGATGGCAATGGTGGCAATGGTGCATGGGGGGTATGGATCGTGGTGAGCAGTCATGGTGGTGGTGGTGGTGGTGGAGGCTGTTTTGGTGGAAGTTGTGGTGGTAGTGGTGATGCAGGTTGTCGTAATGAGAATGATGGTGGTGGTAGTGGTGGTGGTGGTGGTGGTGAGGGTGGAGGACACGGTCTCCACCCACTCTGTACACGCACCACCCGTCTGTACAGTTATCTCTCCACTCTCTGCCTCCCTGTTATTATCTCTCTCTCTCTCTCTCTCTCTCTCTCTCTCTCTCTCTCTCTCTCTCTCTCTCTCTCTCTCTCATACAAATAAAGTAAAGGAAATAAATGTATGAAAAACCTGTTTATATTCAATGAGCCCTTACTTTTTTTTTCTTCACCGTGTGTGTGTGTGTGTGTGTGTGTGTGTGTGTGTGTGTGTGTGTGTGTGTGTGTGTGTGTGTGTGTGTGTGTGTGTGTGTGTGTGCAGGGACGTCACTTGTCTCCGGCGTGTCCCTCGTCAGCCTAAGTTGATGTCACACACACATGACTTAAGCCGATAATACATCAAAATCTCTTACGAGGGGGAGGCGGACAGCAGACACCTCCCCACTCACCCACCCTCCCTCCCAGCACGTCCCCTCCCACCCCGCCCTGCCCCGCCCCCGCGCCACGCCCCTCGTCAAGACCTTATGAGGAAAATCCACAGCCTTATACGGAGTCTCGCCGAGCTGAGTCGCTGCCAAGAGACTTCACTTCGCATCTTGTTTGTGTCACTTCAGGGCAATGGCATGATTTTTCTTCCTATGTGTCCTCGTTGTTAAGGTTCAAAATAAATAAATAAATAAATAAATAAATAAATAAATAAATAAATAAATAAATAAATAAAGACAAATTAATCTAACAATCAATAGCCTTTCAAACAGTCAATCTAACATTCATTCAGCTCTCTAACAATTTGACAGTCATTCAGCTTTCTAACAATCTAACAGTCATTCAGCTTTTTAACAATCCAAAAATCATTCAGCTTCCTAGCAGTCGATCTAACAACCATTCACTTTTCTAACAATCATTCACGCTTCTAACAATCAATCTAACAATCACTTCTCTAATGGTCCATCCAACAGCCAATCACCTTATTCTCTACATGTGGTTACTGTGTGGTAGTGTAATTAAGTAACCAATAAAGGAAAGAGTTACTTATCTGACAGTTGTTGCTTCTCGTTAAACTTAATTATTATAGTGAAAGTTCAAAGTATGATATAAAAACTCAACGCTGAGAGCAAAATGTGGAAGCGTGGAATGAATATTTTCTAGTGCCTGGAGTTATGGTTCTCTCTCTCTCTCTCTCTCTCTCTCTCTCTCTCTCTCTCTCTCTCTCTCTCTCTCTCTCTCTCTCTCTCTCTCTCTCTCTCTCTCTCTCTCTCTCATATAAGTCGTCTAGATTTTACTCAAGTAGCGAGTGCAATACTACGATCATTAACATAAATTCAAAGTCTGCTGCTGTCAGTTATCGCTTGTAGAAATCCTTGGTAAGTGAAAAATGAAACAAAAATAAATAAATCAAAGCAAATACATGAAGCTCCCTGTAGAGGTAAAATGATAACTTGCACTACTAACACACGTACTCCCACACCCATATCACTCCCACGTACTACACAGAAACACACATACACACACGCACACAAATTTACGACGCCCCATTAATCCTTAACGCGCGAGAGGTGCCACCCTCCACCGGAATATTGTACCAAGAATGATAAATGAGGAGCAGCACAGTGGATACAAGGGTGTTAAAGAGAGATATCTGTATAGCTGGAGACGGGAACCTGCTCCTTGGCTCTCCTTCCCGCGCACCACGACACTGACGGGGAGAAACTTACGGAAACACGAGGAACACCGCCTGGCTTTCCTTCTGGCACGACGGTCTGTATTCCTAAATGTTCCGGCGTCTTATCCCCACTCCGTTTAAGATGGTCTGGTGAAAAATTACTGGTGTTTTTAAGAGCGTTTTCCCTCTGGACTAACAAGTTCAAATGAAAGGTAGTAGTTTTCTGGGGTGTTTTTCAAGATGCCAGAGTTAGTTTAGGGTGTTTTTCAAGATTCCAGAGGTAGTTTAGGCTCGTTTTTCAAGATGTCAGAGGTAGTTTAAGTAGAATCTTGCATCATCGCTAGAAAATACGGCATACAAACACGACTACCAATCCATGTGGCCTTTAAGAACAGTCCTGCTGAGAGACTTAAGCTTTTCGGAGTACAGTGCCTTTCTGCCAGCCGCGGCCCGCATGGTGACGGCCGCGGCAGTAACGGCGTGAAATATGTGTCGCGGAGAGGCGGCACTGCGGATTAAAGGCGATGAGGAGAATCCGATTTTTCCCTCGGTTAACTGATGGCGGCGCTGTTCTATGGCGCGTCCAGGGAGGAGAGACAGGCAGAGCACGAGCCATTATTCAGACACGCTTCTATTTTCAAAGGCCACAGAGATGACTAACCAGGCTCTCAAGAGTGCTTCTCCCCTTCATAATGTAGAAACGCCCTTTAAAAACCCATGTAGCTTCAACTACAAGAGCCTTCTGAAAGTAATGCAGGTTCTTGTGTGTCCCAGTTTTTTTTTTTTTTTTTCCTTTCTGGTGTCTGAACAAGCTACAGGATACAAGTGAGATGGTTTCCTTTACGCTCTCTCTCTCTCTCTCTCTCTCTCTCTCTCTCTCTCTCTCTCTCTCTCTCTCTCTCTCTCTCTCTCTCTCTCTCTCTGGTGAGGACGTTAGGTATAGAAGCTGTGGTGAAGTGAATGACAGAATGATTGGTTTAAGGCACCACTACAAAGATGAAGCGACGTGCATTCCAAGTGGCCACCAGGATCATTACATCATAAGCCCACACTCGCGCAGGCTGTGCGTGCTACTCTGTGTCCAATCAGGATGAGACGTTAGGGTTCAGCCAGTCAGTCAGATCAGACCGCAGATGGAGAACAAGACGATCAGAGCCTAGCAAATGAGACATCGACAGCAGACCAGGGAACTTGAAACTGAGAGAAAACATTAAACACAATGGAAGTGGGTGGAGCAGGTTACTCGACTGAAGAACACGACTATCATGAAGTTAATAAGCGTTCCCTCTGATCAAATGGACGATTGCTTTGGTGTAGAGGACGCGATCCGGAGCACGTGCGACGTCTAATTAACCCACACTAGAGCTGTCGACAAGTTTATTCTGACAACAATTCACCGAGGGATCTCCGTCTTGGGCGTCATCCGTCTCCTACCTCAAATTAGATCGTGGGCTTTATAACAAATAGCGTAAGGACAAACGGATCCGCTACTACATTTTGATCTTCTTCTGTGTTCCTTTACGCGTTCCACTGCCAAAAGATTCAGACACCTAGTGGACGCAACAGTGTACCAGCATCAGTGAGGCCCGGGGTGTCCCATCATGGCGGGGCAGGAGAGCAGCTCACCCACGTGCGAACAGGTGATGGCGGCGCGGCTGCTGCTCCTCGCCACGCGGGTTACCTGCTTCCCTGGCCTTGCTTATTTGGTCCATTTACGGTGGTAAGATTATACTGGTTTTGTTCATTTTATTTTATTTATTTATTTTTTCAATATGTAAAGGTGATTGGAGAGAGAGAGAGAGAGAGAGAGAGAGAGAGAGAGAGAGAGAGAGAGAGAGAGAGAGAGAGAGAGAGAGAGAGAGAGAGAGAGAGAGAGAGAGAGAGAGAGAACACAATTCAGTTAAACAGAAAATGATGCGGCTGAGGTTACTCTCAAGGCATGAAGTACAAAGTGAATGAAGTCAAAAGATTACTCTGTAGTGTAAGTGTTCTTATCCTATTAAATAAACTAAATCTTCAAACCGAACCTTCAAACAAACC
>NC_087152.1:3487500-3490000 GCF_035594125.1 Scylla paramamosain | reverse complement strand
GTCCACAAGTTCCTCCACCCATTGCCGGCACGAAAAGAAAGGTGTATGTATCACACAACATAAAGAAGCTGCTTAATTTTTTTCTGTGATATAAGATTTTTTTTCTCTCTCTCTACTGCCACAAATATCCAGACACAGAAGGCAGTGAGAAAAATAAACACAAAAAAAAAACATGAGGAACAGTTTATAATTTGCTGTAACAATGCATAATACCTTAATTGCGGATCAGACTCTAATTAACTGCCTAATCTGCTCTTGGAAGCTGAAACAATTATAGATTCGACGACCTTAGTTGGCTAGAGAATCACACACGACTAACAGCATGACTCGAGACGTAATTGGTTTCACTTGACATGGATCTTTCATTGGCTATCTTGACGCTTTCCTTGCTTGCGCCACGATGCAATTAGCAGTGCCAGAAGCAGAAATCTATATAAGCATCTACAAGAAAGTTAACGATGAAAAAGAATATATTTTGCAATTCCTCCCTAGTTGAAAGACAGGATGTGGCTGTAGTGAAGGTGTCTCAGTGATTGGTAATTAGGGAAGCACCAAGTGGCAGTCAAAGGGTTAAAATCTTTACGTCTTCTTGTTAATATGTAATCGATCCACTGTAAAATACTCTTCACCTCTCATGTTGTTGCGTTCTATAATGTTTTCAATACTTTTATCAGGTCACCGCGCATCCTTCGTTTCGACAGGCTGATCAAATTTCTCGTTTTTTCTTAAGATCCACTTCGTACCCTTGGAATCCTTTGTTATTCTTCGTTAAGCTCTTTCAAAGTTTCTTCTTCATACGATTTCTGTGACAAAGAACCAAAAATGCATACAGATAGGAGTGAACCAGGAGGAGCAGAAGGAGAAGGAGAAAGGGAAAGAAGAAAAAAGAAGAAGAAGAAGAAGAACAACAACAACAACAACAACAACAACAACAACAAAAAGAAGAACAAGAACAAGAACAAGAACAAGAACAAGAACAAGAAGAAGAAGAAAGTGAGAGCAAAGAACAAGGTATAAGGCGCAGGGAGGAAGAAATTTGAGTAGGGGGTCAGATACCTCAGGAGGAAGAGGAGGCTTAAGAGGGATGATGAGATGCGAGGAGAGGAGAGGAGGAAACAGAGGGAGGAGGAAGTGAAAGAAAAAGGAGGAGGAGGAGGAGGAGGAGGAGGAGGAGGAGGAGGAGGAGGAGGAGGGGCTGGGAAGGAAGAGGAAGGGAAGACGTCACGAGGGAGGATGAAACAGGAACAGGAGGAGGAGGAGGAGGAGGAGGAGGAGGAGGAGGAGGAGGAGGAGGAGGAGGAGGAAGAATATAAATAATCCTTGACGGGAAGCGAGTTAGTGATCATTGTATTGAAGGTCACACACACACACACACACACACACACACACACACACACACACACACACACACACACACACAGTTACTGAAAACAAACTCACACTTCCGAACACACACACACACACACACACACACACGAGTCATGTTCCCAGTCTAAAACAAACTTTTAAAAATGGTGTCCTCTTAAAATAGAACTGTCTCTCTCTCTCTCTCTCTCTCTCTCTCTCTCTCTCTCTCTCTCTCTCTCTCTCTCTCTCTCTCTCTCTCTCTCTCTCTCTCCGCCTGGCCTACACTGCTTAGGGAGGAGAGGAGGGAAGGAAGAAACCTCCATATATATCTGTCTCCCTGTCCTCCTCCCTTACCTCCCTTCATTCTTTCTTCCTTCACTTCTTCCCATCCTTCTTTTCTATCTTCCTCTTCTTCCCGCCTTCCTTCTACCTGCTCACATCTTTTATTCTTTTTCCTCTCTATCCACCTCTTTCTTTATCAGTCTTCCTCCGTTCCTTCGTCTCATCTTCCTCTCTTATCTATTTTCTTCTCTATATCTTCTTCGTGTTTATCTTTCTTCCCACTTACGGTCTTCGTTCTCTCTCTCTCTCTCTCTCTCTCTCTCTCTCTCTCTCTCTCTCTCTCTCTCTCTCTCTCTCTCTTATTCCTCCTCTCTCTGTCTCTTCCTCTCTGTTCTTTCTATCTTCCTGCCCTTTCTTCTTCCCATCTTCCTCATATTTATTTTTCTCCTTGCTTACATCCTTCATTCTCTCTCTCTCTCTCTCTCTCTCTCTCTCTCTCTCTCTCTCTCTCTCTCTCTCTCTCTCTCTCTCTCTCTCTCTCTCTATCCTCCATCTTACTCCCCTTTTTAGCTATCTTCCTCTTCTTCCCATCTTCATTCCCTTTCTATCTTTCTCCTTGCCTATATCCATCCTTCTCTCTCTCTCTCTCTCTCTCTCTCTCTCTCTCTCTCTCTCTCTCTCTCTCTCTCTCTCTCTCTCTCTCTCCATCCCATCTTCCTTCCCCCTTTCTATCTTTCCTTCCCTGCTTCTCCCATGTCTATCTTTTCCCCTGCTTACATCCTTCATGTCTTCTCCTCCCCTTGCCTTCCTCTCCCCCGCTCCCCGCCCCTCGACTGTCGTGAGGGCTGGGAACGCCTGATAACGCTGATCA
>NC_087152.1:3462500-3482500 GCF_035594125.1 Scylla paramamosain | reverse complement strand
AATTAGATGAAATAAATAAATGAAATCGCTTGATGCGCCATAGTGTGTTAACAAGAAGCAGCAGACACTACACACATCCCTGTACAAGAAGCCTCGACGAAGTTAGAGCAACCATCCCAATAATACGTGTTGGGATGACATTATTCTAACACGGAACATTAAGAAACAGTAATAGTCCATGATCGAGTGACAGTAAATCAGTCTTCTGGGCTAAACACCGAAAGGAACTCTAAGAAACGAGATTAATCCAAAACCTACAACTGAAAATATCTGATTGGCCTGAGACTGAACAGCATCCTTCCTCCATCTGCTGGCTTAAACACGTAGGAAACTCACGGCGAGACAAGAAATTAATCCAGTACAAGCAGGTAAGGTGATAATGAGGCGCGGAGGTGCGAGTGTACCATGCCCTCCTGCGACGCGGCGAGGGGACGGCGGGTTAAGATGGTAGAGGCAGGTGAGCAGTGGTGGCGAGGGGGGAGGGGAGAGGGGGGGATAGGGGATAGGACAAGTAACCAACAGTGCACAAATTAAGGCCTGTGGGTGGAGTAGAGTCCGGGTGTCCGCGCCGCTGACAGGTGGAGAGGACTAATGGTGAGCGTGCCACCCACACGCCTGTCAGGGAGGAGTCTGGGGTTCGTGTTGCTGCGAGAACAACAACTCTGCTGCTTCTTATCTCACCGCCGAGGGGAAAAAAAAGCTGATAAGGATATTTTGTGCTTGTGTTCAGTTTGGGCTCATTAATCGTGGCTACTGCGTGTGGATAACGAAATGAGCGGCGGTGGTGACGTCCACTTTAATGATGTAGCATGTAATATTCATAATAATTAAATTAAGGTAATTACCTAACAGTAATACTGATGCTACTTTCCCTCAAGTGTCCTCTTCTGTAACACCCATGGACAGGAGGAACAGAAGGAGCACACTTGGCTTGACACTCCTGAGTGGACTACAGCATGCGGGACGCGCCAGGCCGCGGCCACACAGGGAGGACTCACAGCGGCACCAGGCCGGTCTGTGTCCCCTCACTTCACTCTTATTTCCGCTGACAGGATCTGGGGCGTAACTTGTCCACCCTTCACGAAAATTGATCATGCCGGAGTCCCTGTGGCGCCGAGGTGCCCGTGGTGCGGCGGGGCGGGGCGGGGCGGGAAGGCGTTGGCGTGCTGGGACGAAAGCCTCTTCGTGTCGGGCCGAGGGGACTGACTCACTATACAGGGAAGGGAGAAGGAGTTCACTATGGCGGGGCTGGAGGGTTAAGATAAAGAGGGAGGGGAAACTGATGGATTGTGACGCTGCCTCATGCACGATGCGTCTCGCCTCGAGGCTTAAATCTTCCCGCCTCGCTGTGCCGTGACTGCCGTCTTAGGACGCAGCGGCACTCACCTTTGCTCTACCCCTGCCCCCGCTGCCGCTTGCCGCCCATCCTGGAGAGCAGTGACTGCTAAAACTTAAATCAAAGTTGTGGAAACCAAGGAGGCAAGAGGAAGATAGGTGAGCCGTGACCGGGGATCAGGTAGATGATGAGGGACCAGGTAGATGATAGAGAGAGAGAGAGAGAGAGAGAGAGAGAGAGAGAGAGAGAGAGAGAGAGAGAGAGAGAGAGAGAGAGAGTATAACAAAAGTTTCGTCAGCGTCAATGGCACCCTTGTCTCGGTGTTTCCCTTCCACTCCCGACGTGTTCCCAGTACCCTGACAAGGCTGACAACGAAGAGCCTTCATTACCTTGACAGACCGACACTGTTTACCTCCCCGCGGCACACACACAGCCTGCCCGCCTCACCTGTAACATTACGCTACCACTGTGCCTTGAAATCATACCCTCGTTTCCCTCACTCCATGTCTGCCAGTCTGCCATAGGAGAAGCTGACGAGGTGTATCAATAGCAGAAGGCTGACATGTTTTCTGTGGCGCTAGAGATTGGTCACTGGAAGGCGGTGGCAGGGAGTCGGGCATACATTTCCACACTTTCAGTAAACCCGAGATGAGGACAATGCCACGAGTGTTGTATGATCCAAATTACTCAGATACGTAAGAGGTGAGCTGTTAATTTACATGCACAGCGAGACTATCTGCTGAGCTACTTACTGAACGAAAACAGAGTAAGGGTAGGTGGTGACGCAGCGGCGGTGACAAGGACCAGATGAGGCGAGAGCATCTGCTCAACCACTTACTACTGGAAAGCTTCGTGTGGGGAGGACAAAAATAGAAGACTAGATGGTGACGCAACGGTGGTGACGGAGACCAGGCGAGGCACGAGGTAAGAGTACCCTTAGAGAAGCGTCCCCTGTAGCAGAGTGAAATTAATGAGTGGGGCCCTTCAGCGCATCACCCGGCCATGTTATGCTTTCCAGAGTAACTAACTAACCACTTCAACCTCCCGCCATTAATACTACAGCAGCGCAGACATTCCTTACATAATGAACAGTAAGGACGCTGCTTTTACGAGACTATCTCAGCAAACACGTCCGGCCTGTGAGGTGTATGAAGGTGATGGGGAGTAACTTTATGTGCACAAGGAGACGGAGGGAAGGCGGAAAATGGGCAGTGTTCGTGGGCAATGATGATGATGCAGTGATGGTGACAGGTAATGAATTAAAGGGAAATTTATGAAACTGTGTAAGACTGTTCATCAATATAAAATTCTGCTTTACTACTTTATCATGGATGTAAATGTCTCTCCGTCTATGCATCCTGTCTGCTTCCTGTCTGTCCACATACTCGTATCTTTATCTCACTATCTACAAGTCAATCTATTCATGAGTCTTTGTCTTCGTATTTTGACTATCCATATATCTCTATCTATTAAAGTATGCTTCTACCTTCCTTTCTCCA
Organism: Scylla paramamosain; assembly: GCF_035594125.1. Lineage (NCBI taxonomy): Eukaryota > Metazoa > Arthropoda > Malacostraca > Decapoda > Portunidae > Scylla > Scylla paramamosain. The sequence goes on along the minus strand of NC_087152.1, from coordinate 3,479,665 downwards.
CATCTACTAATCTATTCATCTACAGATCTTTCTGCTTATTTCGCTTAATCAAACACATATATCAAACGGTCTTTATAGCAAACCGTTTATAAATATTTACCTTCCTTTCCCAATACCATCTAGATATGTATTCATCTAAGCATCTCTTTATCTATCTTACTTCTTATCTATATTCATCCATACCTATCTTCCTGCCTATCTCTCTTAAGCAAACAGATATATCAAACGATCTTTACATCAAACCATCTATAAATATTTACCTTCCTTTTCCAGTACTATCTAAATATGTACCCATCTACGCATCTCTTAAACCACCTTACTTTTTATCTATATTCATCCATACCTATCTTCCCGCCTATCTTTCTCTTAAGCAAACGGATATATCAAACGGTCTTCATATCCACCATCTACGTATCTTTCTCTCTACCTTCCAGTCCTGTTATTCCCCTCGTCTGCACCACAAGCCCCTGTCTATTGCAAATTCCCAGGGCGAGGCAGCCTGCAGGGAGCGAGCAGCAGCGGTGATCAGCGGGCCACCTCATTGTTCCTCGACGCAGGTGGTCCCGGGGCGCCGTGTCAGGCCGGGAAGGTGCATCTCGTGGGAGCAGGTGTTCCTGAAGGGTATTGATTGGTCTTAGTTAAGCGGATTTATCTACAGACGAAGGCTCTTGCTTCCCTCTCTCACGTGCCTCCCTCGCAGCGGCGGCACGAGCATGAAGCACCACCACCAAGCCAGATGCAGAGGAGTGCTCACGCGGGAAAATGTTTAAAAGCTGCGGTACACGAGGGTTGTTCTTTCTCTTTCCTGGAACAGTGACATGAAACAGCAGCACAAGCGAACGGTGGGATAAAGTTAGTTACGTATTGTGCTAACGGGGAGAACGTTTACAAGCTTCTGTTCACGACGCTTTTTCTCTTCCCTGAGTGATGCAGTGAAGCAGCGTCGGGAGTGAAGCAATGACAAGCCACGAGGATTAAGAAAAATTTATGTTAGGTGAATTCATATACAAGGGTTTCTCTTTCCCCGAAGCGGTGGAATGAAGCAGCATGCGGCAAGTGAAGCGAGGAAACCAAGCTGATCACGCGAAAAATTAATCTTACCGTACTGGAGTTTCAATTTTCTTAAACGGTGGAGCAAAGCAGCATGACACGGGTGAGGCAGTGAAGTCTGAATGGTCACAAGGAAATGTTCAGAAGCTGCTACCAGTACACGAGGCTCAGACCACTGGATGGTTCCTGACGTGTAAGAGCGTGAGATAACTGTGCATGTGTGGACAGTCGGGGAGTTCAGCATTTTTTTCTTTTATGTCAAAGAGTCTGTTCAAGCGCACAAAAATGAGAAAAAAAAAGCCCACTCAGCCTGCCGCTCTCAAAAAAAAAAAAAAAAAAAAGCTAGATAAAAAAAAAACGCCAATTTCATTCCGTAGTTTTTATTTATTTATTTTTTTTTCTTCATCCTCTTTCGAAACGCTTAACACGACTGATATGCAAAACTATGAATACTCTATCCCAGTTAGGTTAGGTTAGGTTAAGTTACAGAAAAGTAGCTCCTTTAGCCACATGTCCTACCTGAAAGAAACAAAACCACCAACAAACATCACCATTATCATACAGAGCTCCCGCATGCTTCAGAGCCACCCCTTGATCATAAACCGTGAAATTCCCTCCCTAGAAAGACTAAGAACTCATGTAGCGTGACGGAAGGAAGGGGGCACTCTGGCGCACATCAGGCAACCTCTGCAACTTGAGAGAGAAGCACCTACTCCACGTTTTTTTTTCCCCTCCCTTTCGAGTTCTCTCATGCCTCTCCTCCAGCTTGAGTACCTCCGTCCTCATCTCCCGGAAGGAACTCCACGAGGGAACGAACCCGCCGCACATCAAGCCGAGTCCTGCTGCGGCAAGATTCATGATGGCTTCAGGTACACAATGGGTTCGTATTTCTATGCCCATTAACACATGTATATATCACTAAGTTCGGTAGGTAAGTGGTAAGAAATTGGGTAAGTACGTAGGTTGATAGGTATGTAGACAGATAGGTAGATAAGTAGGTAAACAGATGAGTAAGTGGATAGATATAGATAGATAGATAAATAGATAGATAGATAGATAGACATACAAAGTGATACATGGACAGTTAGGTAGGTAGATAGGTAGAGAGAAAGATAGGCAGGTAGGTCAGTAGCTAGTTAATTAACGGGACAAAGAAATGCCAGCCAATAAGGGTCGTAAGGAACAATATTAACACGGAAGCAGGAGACGGCAAAATAAGGAAAATGACAGGATGCGTGAGAGGGCGGCACACTAACAGCAGCAGAGCATCAAGATAAATATATTTCATTCGTCACCTGTAAATCTTTCTTTGCCTTCCACCTTATCTAATGCTGCATGTACGCCACAATAAATATTCTTTTTTTTTCTTTATCATTATTTCAGATTATTTTATCCGGTTTTACGCCTGATGATGGGACAGGTAGATTCAGGAACGTGGCATTAAAGATTAGTATTCCAACTCTGACCTTGATCTTCATTCTAAATATGCCTTTGTTACGACTGAAAAAAGGAATCAAGTACTCTCTCTCTCTCTCTCTCTCTCTCTCTCTCTCTCTCTCTCTCTCTCTCTCTCTCTCTCTCTCTCTCTCTCTCTCTCTCTCTCTCTCTCTCTCTCTCTCTTTCCGTATGAAGGAAGCAAAGGCCATTAGTACATTTCGTCTGTCACTGCACTGAAAGATCCCCAGTGCACCTCAATATCCACTTTGAGTTTAGTGTTTGAACTCTGATAAACTGTAAACACGCCACGTTAGCAATGCCAGAGAAAGATCGTGTATGTTACAAAAGCCAAATATTCCTGGTCTTTGTCAACGTTGAATAAAGAAAGAAAACCAAAAAGAAAGAAATAGCTTGCAACGTCTCCTCCCGGTGCTCCAAATAGCTCTTCTTCGGCCCAGTCCCTCGTGTTGACCTGCCCAGCTATCTTCACTCAGTACATAGCTAAGTAATTTCAGCCTTATATTTGATGGACATGAAATACAAGTTGACTTATACGAACAAGTCTGGTTAGTATGAATAAATTACACATCGCCTTGAGCACACGAGCACCTGAACACCTGAACACCTGCCCTGGTAACCTGACGGCGATGTGTCCTATTTCATTATGCGTGCTTCATATGTAAATCATATTCCCGGATCATTAGTTATGCCTTGATTTAATAAAGCGTACACACAACCAGCACAGCGTTCATGTTTGATGAGGGCGTGTGTGTACCTTGGTATATACCTGGCGGGCACGGCATCATTAATTAAAACCATCCGCCTCCTACATGATGGGGAGGGAAACAAATTATTATCAGTGACTAGCTGCTACTATGCTTGCCACGGTGGGAATTCCAATGTAAATATGATGGTTACACAAACCGACAATAAATCAGTAAAACATTCGGATCAATTCTATTAAACTATATTACTTAATGAAGAAGAAAAAAAGAAAAAAAAAAACGAACTCTTATTTACTTGAGAATTTACGTACACAAATGCAGTTAGTACATCGCCTATACAGTCTTTCAGGCGTGGGTGGCAGTGTTTACGTCTCGCTACAGGTAGAAGGCTTAGATATCAGTGCTAACTCACGGTAGTTTCTCGAACGTTACAAGCAGATCTTAACGACGTCTCTCTCTCTCTCTCTCTCTCTCTCTCTCTCTCTCTCTCTCTCTCTCTCTCTCTCTCTCTCTCTGCTACGGACTCACAATTCAATACTTCATATCTTTGTCTACTAAAGTCTACTAAAGTCTAGTCTACATAAAGACAGCAAACATGTTGAAAGACTTAAAACCATCATTTTCTATTAAAAGCATTGCATAAACTGTCAACATTAAAAATAAACCAATGTACTGATTAAAACCAACCATCTTTAGGAAGCAACAATGTGATCTCACTTTCCACATCATAATCATAACACTCAGATTCATCATGGCTCAGGGCGACGCTTTCAGTCATACCTGCAGCGTTTGTCAGAATTCACCCGAGCTTAGGTTATGGAAGCATTCGTGTCACCCACTGATGAGCGGAGCGAGAAGGGGAGTGAGTCCTGCACACCACCCGGGAGATGGCGGTGCAGTATGGGTAAGAAAGAACGTTTACAGCGTCTTGAACTGATCAGATGATGGCTTTGTGAGACAGAATGATGTGTGTGTGTGTGTGTGTGTGTGTGTGTGTGTGTGTGTGTGTGTGTGTGTGTGTGTGTGTGTGTGTGTAGCCAAGCACCGTGACCAACGTGAGGGCTTATCAACATACAAGTTTTCCTCATTAAATTCATGCAGTGCAAATTAGCAGATATGTAACTTTAAGGATGCCTGAAACACACACACACACACACACACACACACACACACACACACACACACACACACACACACGCCGCCCGCACCTCCCTGCCGTGGGCCCATTACGTCAGCCGCTGCTTGCCGGCCATTCCCATGAGACGCGCCGCGCAGCTCACCAATAAAGGCGGGCAGAGTCGTAAAGTTGTAGCAGTGACAATGAAAAAGCTCGATTGGCCAGGTAGCATCAGGTAGCAGCAAGAGGGAGAGTGGACCAGTGACATTCCGCGGTGTGTCCGGCAAGGAATGTTAATAAGAGATTAGTTACTCGGCGCGCGTTCGCATCTACATGAACCGTCGCTTATCATCCCCAGGCAAACGCTGCAAATATTTCTGAACCATTTGATTCCCTTCCTTCCCTCCATTAATCTTCGCGTCATGCCTCAAGTACAATCAGGGTGGCGTAACTGGCTGACTGGCTGTGTGTGTGTGTGTGTGTGTGTGTGTGTGTGTGTGTGTGTGTGTGTGTGTGTGTGTGTGTGTGTGTGTGTGTGTGTGTGTGTGTGTGTGTGTGTGTGTGTGTGTGTGTGTGTGTGTGTGTGTGTGTGTGTGTGTGTGTGTGTGTGTGTGTGTGTGTGTGTGTGTGTGTGTTAGTGCGCACGTCTCTGCAGGGAATAAAATAAAAGGTACGCTGCAGGCTAATATATACACAAGATACTGTACCTCCTCCTCCTCCTCCTCCTCCTCCTCCTCCTCCTCCTCTTCCTCCTCCTCCTCCTTCGTGATGACCCCCAACTGCTTGCTTGCGGGCGCCCCTAGGCATGAGATGAACTTTGGTGACCCGGCCTGACCACTTGGTAAAGTACAGAACACCCTGCCTCCACGCACCCAGAGCCGCGCCACGCACCGCTGATGTGGGAGGAGAAAGAACCGTATTCTGAGAAAAAAAAAAAAAAAAAAAATTTAAGCACCGCACCTCCACTATTTTGAAAAGGCTATAGTTATTTTTTTTGTTTTTTTTTAGGTTTTAGTGACAAATTGACAAGAATTGTACATTATCAACAGGAGAAACACTCTTGAGAACTCGGCTAAACATCTCTATGGCCTTTGAGAAGAGTCACAGTGAGAGGGCAAAGCGCAGGAAGACCGAGGAAGTGAAGGAGAAGAGAGGAGCCAACTGACGAAGAGTGGATGAGTGTCTGTCTCCCAATGCCATTTGTCTGCTGTTACCGTGGTGGAGGGCATGTAAGGGTGGACACGACGGGTCACCTCCTTCCTCCTGTCTGTGTGCGATGGCCACTGGAGAGACAAGAAGTCCTGAGCCATTTATGTGTGGCATGCTGTTAAATGATGTCCTTATTGCAGTCACCGCCGCCGCCGCCGCTGCTAATACTGCTGCTGTTGCTGTTATTACTACTGCTACTACTACTAATACTACTGAAATCGACAGTTATAATAGTAATACTGGTAGTAGTAGTAGTAGTAGTAGTAGTAGTAGTAGTAGTAGTAGTAGTAGTAGTAGTAGTAGTAGTAGTAGTAGTAGTAGTAGTAGTAGTACTTAATTAATGATGATGGTAATGACAACAACAACAACAACAACAACAACAACAACAACAGCAAAAACGCTTAGTCTTTTGCTTCCCCAGGCTACACTCACCAAACGATCGCTTCCCTTGTTGATCTTTCTTGTAATACGAACTGCAACCCCTCAGTCACCGCCTGCCACACCTCTTTTTGGCCTGGCCCGCTGCACAAGGCGAGGAGGAGCGACGCGCGGCGACCACCAAGACGGAGAGGATGATGGAGTGGCCTGAGTGGGTTCCTCGTTCATCTTGCAGCTCCTCGTCCTTGCTTTGGGTCCAGTGACTTCCTACTGGACTTTTACAATTGCCCTTCACCCAAGGAATCGAGGCTTTCCATACTGGTGCTCGGGTGGGAGGGGGGGGTAAAGGTGTTAAGGGTAAGAGAGACACCCTTTTATTTTTCAGCCTAGAAGGATTAATAGCTGGTGACGATAAGAGAACATAGGTTGAGTTAATCCCTGACGATGCTGCGGAACAAAAGCAACACAGCACCCACTGAGTTGTTTGCGTCTTTCTATACTGGTGTTGCCCTTTATCTTGTAATTTAAGAGGATCAACTGTTTTCTAGGACGCTTTCTACTTAGAGTTAACTTCACACGATGCCACTGACGAAACACAAGATCACACGCACTGAAATGTCTGAACTTTGAACTGCTCGATCGTTCCTTCTGGTCACGTGATGTCTTCTGAAACCTTATGAACAGTCGTGGTCATAAGTTGCGTCTGCTTCGTCGCCATGATGAATCGTAGCCAGCTCAGGTTCCTCCCCTCTCGCCGGCACCACGCACTCCTCTCCTCACACCGCACCGCTGTTCAAACCTTCGATCCTGAGCTGGTTACGGTTTACCATGCCGACGAAACAGGACACAACTTACGACTGTGACTCCAAACCTTCCATCAAACCTTTCTGTTCAGCTTGAGGGGAGAGTAAATCAGACATGGGGTTAATATAGCAAGGTCGTCCAACATATATTTCCAAACTTCCTTTTAATTTTTCTCTCTCTTCCTTTTCTCTCCTTCGATTTTTCCTTTCTCTACTTTATTCTTCTTCTATTCTTCCCTTTCCATAACAAGGTGGTCCAGTCTGTGTTTCCTTTCTTTCTTCCACTCATTCTCTCTTCCGTCTTTCTTCTCCTTTCTTTCTTCCACTTTTCCTCTTTCTATTTTACAGTTTCCCTTGATTCCTTCCTTTGCTTAACTTCCATCCTCTCCACTTTCCTTCTCTTCTACTACTAGGTGATCTGGCTTTCTTCCTCTCTTTCTCTCCGTCTCTCCAATCTTCCTTTCTCTACCTTCCATTCTCCCTTTATTTCTTCATTCCCTGCCTTCCATTTTCTTTCATTCCTTCCTCTCTACTACAAGATGATCTGGCCTTCTTTCTGTCCTCCTTTCGCTACTTCCATTCTTCATTTATTCCTTCATTTCTTTCAGTCCTCATCGTTTGCATACGCGGAACAGACAATGCTAAGACACAGCACGCCGCGGTCCTGTTCCCGCTCCCTGTAAAAGATTTCGCCGCCCATGAGACAAGAGCGTGCATATAAGAGAACAGTGTTGCCGTCCTTACTTGGCAGGTACGTATGTTATAAAATGAACTGATCTCCCACACAGCGTCTCTGGCACACCTCCCCGCGCCGGCTCGCACCCTGCCCGCCCCCACGCCCATCACCTCGCCGCGAACAATGGCGGTGCGGGACGGGGAACCAGGGCGGAGGACTGGTGTGGTGTGACTCGAAGCATTTGTCTTTGTATCACGGTGAATGGTTAGTGTTATCCCGCATGTGTTATTTGTGCTATTCATAACTGATATGACTACTTCTGCTATCACTACTACAACAACTATTACTACAGTAACAACAACTACTACTGACAATTAACTACAACAGCTACTTACAATATAACCTTTAGTTTTGCAGCCCACATCCAACCCCCTAACACACACACACACACACACACACACACAGTAAAGTCGAGCACGTAAAACCTTACTTTAAACAAACCCAGCAACCACCACCACCACCACCACCACCACTACCACCCCCACGGGATGAGATAAGATCAGGGGAAAGCGAAAGAGCAAAAAAAAAAAAAAAAAATTAATAATAATAAAAAAAAACGCTCAAGTTCTTATCACCAGCTACTCAACACATGACAGGCGCCTTCCAGTCCAACCACAAGCTGACTTAATCCTGAGCTCACTGCCAGTCATCATTCCTATAAAGTCCCAGCAGTCTCTAAGAAGTGAACTTACAACCCGCTCACGACCCACCGCCGGCCCCTGGGTGTGGGAAGGCGCAGACCAACAGGAGCAGGAGTGCTGGGTCTTACACCACCACAAAAGTGGGTTTGCGGGAAAGTACTGTAATGACCATAGAATAGGAGCAAGCTTTGAATGATCCTTTTTGACCTTTCTTTAGAGACTGGCACCTCTGATGGGCCTTTCTCCCTCTCTTTTTGTTGCCCTAGACCAGTGTTCCTTCAAAATAGAAATAAAAGCTTGAGTACTGTAATGATTATCCAAGAAAGTAAGCTTGAAAAATTGTTACTATTACGAGGAATTCTGCGATAACGTGATGACTAAACGAGGCAAGCTTGAGTATTTAGATGATAGCAAGAAGGATGATGAATATAGGAGAAACCTTGTAACGATTACAGATAGAAAGGAGAAAAGTTCAGTAATATTGCAAAGACTAAATAAAGGAAGTAGCTTGAGGGACGTAATGATTATACGAGGTAGAAAGCTTGAGGAAACATTGTAGTAAACACACAGAGAGGACATCAACCCTCACTCATCCTGACGGAGAAGGATCTTGGGCATTGGATGGATGTGAAAAGTAATTGCACAGGGGCGTGGTGGGCGTGGCAGGGCTTATACTAGGGCGTTGTTCAGCATCGAAAAGTCAATGTGATGTGTGTGTGTGTGTGTGTGTGTGTGTGTGTGTGTGTGTGTGTGTGTGTGTGTGTGTGTGTGTGTGTGTGTGTGTGTGTGTGTGTGTGTGTGTGTGTGTGTGTGTGTGTGTGTGTGTGTGTGTGTGTGTGTGTGTGTGTGTGTGTGTGTGTGTGTGTGTGTGTGTGTGTGTGAGCTCTGACTCTCATAAGAACTACGGCATTTCATCGCCTCAAGATTCTGGGAGTTCAGTCATAAATATTTTGTCTTATTCTTCGAGGCAACAGTTTGAAAATTTGACAGGACTCAATGCGTTACATCACATAAACTTCTGAATTATAATGGTTAGCCGCTTATATCGTAGTGGAGCTTCTTTTTTTTTCTTTTTCAATGCTATCTGGAGTATAACAAACTTCACCTCAACAATCCACTGGTAAGAATCTTCGAGGACTGATAATAATTGAAAAAGACGAGCGTTCACTGCCTCAGAACCTGCTTACACTGGCTACAATACAATGGTGACACAACGCCGACTGAAGCAGGAGTCATTACGCTTCGTCGATTGATGTTTTTAGCATTTTCTCAATCACCTCACAATTCCTACCATACCCGTTCACTGGTTCTGTATCTGTCACTAAAAATAACCTCTGCGCATTGCTGGGAACTTGCGGAGTCACGCGATGCTGCCCCTCAGTTTTCGTTCGACTACTGCTCTGCTTATTTCCTTCGTGAAGTGCCGACATACATCTGTGTTTAATATTTCATCGTATAAGCGCGGTTTCTATGTAATCTTGCAGTGAAGTCATAATCTATTTCCAAAGGTATTTACTCGTAAGTTCCAAAAGATTCTTCATATTTACTTCACTTTTTCTATGCAGTCTATACAAGCTTAGCAAAGTGATATTTTTCCCCCTCATATGGACACAGTTATCTATTTTCCATTTTATCTTACACAGTTTCTCTGAACGTGTTTTCCCAAGACTGACGTGCCTTGTCATTCTCCTTACGCTTTCCTGACCACGGAAACACATGCCTGACAACGTGAGAAGTATTCCAGGCTGGTGTCCGTGTGAATGGTCGTATGTTCTGTGGCCTCATTCCTCACCACGACCCTCCTCCCACAAGTGTGCCGGTCCTTCCCCTCTATCGCCTGCTGCTTCGTTATCGCTTTTTTTTTTCTTTTTTTTTCCCCGCGAATATCAAGGCATTAATGATCGTTCACACCTGAGTATCATTTCATTGTTTCCAAGGCTTGACAAGACGAGATTCAGTGCATTCGTTCGCTGGTGGACTGACTGATGCAGGGACGCCGATAGAAAGTGGAGGACAGGTCACGAGTCTTGGGGATGTGTGGAGGCAGTGGTGGAGAGGAGGAAGACCCGCGATGAGGCAGCCATTATAGGAGGGTCTTCTGTCCATTATGCTCCGTCTCTCTAAAGGTTCCTGCAGATTTACATTAGAATTTACTCGTGTAATTCATTCTCCCACAATTACCGTCTCGAATCGTAATGAGTAAGTAACAGGCAAATTTTCTCGCTTAGTCGAAATTCCATTCCCCAACTCTCTCTCTCTCTCTCTCTCTCTCTCTCTCTCTCTCTCTCTCTCTCTCCTCTCTCTCTCTCTCTCTCTCTCTCTCTCCTTAGATATATCCGTCTCGCCTATATATCATGTCAAGCTTTTAATATCGTCACGTCTTCAAGTTTCTCTATAAAAGGAATTTGTAGGTTAAAACCTTCCCAGATTACGTGCTGTCCATAAAAACAACAAGGATTATGATGCCCCGTGCTTGCCACAACTCAAGGCGACAGCAGCGGGGGGACTCTGGCTGCGTCAGTTACTGGAGGCTCACCGATTTAATCCCCCTGACTGCTAATGGTGCTTCTTATCTCAATGTCACTGATCAAAAATTAAGTCATAAATACTAAAAAGCTTTACGAAAATATATGATAACGCTTCTATAACCCTTGATTTACCACGCAAGACCATTACATCGAGCTGAGAGTAGCCATAGCGGTGAAAGGTTAGTATGAACTGCTGGTGAATAGCTTTATAGTAACAACACGGCAAGAGTGAACGAAACATATTAACCGTACAGTGATTCCACAACTGGACGAAGCCTCCGCCCAACCTTCCCCATCGCCTCTGTTGTGGCAGTCTCCTCCCGTTGACCTTAAGCAAAATAGCTAATGAGAGAGAGAGAGAGAGAGAGTAGAAGAGAGAGAGAGAGAGAGAGAGAGAGTGAGAGAGAGAGAAGAGAGGAGAGAGAGAGAGAGAGAGAGAGAGAGAGAGAGAGAGAGAGAGGAGAGAGAGAGAGGAGAGAGAGAGAGAGAGAGAGAGAGAGAGAGAGAGAAGAGAGAGAGAGAGTAATAGACATATGAATTAATATATACACAAATAAAACTGACAAATACACCGAAACATGACCAGCAAACACCGTTCAATCAAGCACACCACAGCACATCTGGCCTCCCCGTCACACACCATGAAGCTTACACGAGTTACAAACGTACGTACAAGTGACTGCTGCGCTGGCTTAATCCGGACCAAGAGAATTACAAGAAGCGGCGCCCCTGACAGGGAGACGAGGCTCCTCCAGGCTGGCTGCCATGCTTAGCGATGCTCTCATTACCATGTACTGGCAGCGCCTCGCCAGCCGCCGCGATCCATTACCCATCAGGACGCGACACTTGCCAGCCACGCCAATAGATTAAAAAAGCGTCAAGGGAGTCGCTTGGAAATACTGAATACTTCCTACCTCCGCCTCTATACTTTCTGCATTTATATTTATATTAATGCGTCTTTCTTTTCTACTTTTTTTTTTGTCTCTCTATTGGTCTTTACTCACTATTTTTTTTTCTTTTTTCAGCCCTATTCTTGCTTTTATTTTGTTGTGATTATACGATTTTTTTTTTCCTGACTCTTTTCTGACTCTATTCTTCTTCCTTCTCTCTCTTTTTCTTCCCTTTCCTATAAATTTCATTAACCAGCACATATCTTACACGTATGATCACGTACATTATGAAGCAACATCAGACAAGAATCACCGGATAACATACATATCACATACACAGTAGCAGAGGATTAATATCGCTAGCAGCACCACTACCATTACCATCACCATGAATAAACGAGGATCAGGAAGCGCGCCGGACTCGTCACACGTGCCTAATGGGAGCCGCTCATTAGGTGACGGCGGTAATGACAGGGACGCCAACACCTGTGACACTCCCGCGCAGGTTACTTTCTCGTTATCTAGTGCTTATGTCCTTGTGTTCTATTGATTAGCATATACAGGTGACATGGCACGGGTCACAGGTTCGGGGAGACGTGGCTAATGGCGTGTGTGTGTGTGTGTGTGTGTGTGTGTGTGTGTGTGTGTGTGTGTGTGTGTGTGTGTGTGTGTGTGTGTGTGTGTGTGTGTGTGTGTGTGTGTTACCTACTTATACCTATTTGTCTGTTTATCTCTTTATCTGTCTGTTTATTTATCTACCTTCCAACATACGAGTATCTATCTATCTATCTATCTACCATCTTATCTATCTAGCCATCCATCCATCCACCTCGTCTATTTAAACAGTCGGGTTTCATTAATCCCTACAAAAAATATATATAAAAAAAAATGACCGCTTACTCCCCCAGTGACACTTGTGTACCTCGTGGGCACACTTGTCAGCCACTGATAATTGCAATATTTCCCGCATTGGGGGCTTCCACCCGTCACGCCGCTGCACCCACTTGCCGCTATTAACAGACTCCCAAACCTCCCACCACTGAAATGCCAGAACCTCTTAATTTTTTCCCTTCCTGACCCGGCGACAGGAACCAAAGCATTCAGTCAGCCAAGTAATCAAACAGTCCTTCTTCATCTGCTCCAATTTCTTAATATAACTTCAGGAATTTTCAAGCATAGACCTTAAGAGATGAATCAGTTACTTCACGAAGATTTTACTTGATATATACTGTTCGTTTGATACAGACTGAAGACTTGGTATTTTGTTAAGGGTTCACGACAACCTGAAGGAGTGGTCATGAGAGAAGCCAAGCGAGTCTGCAGAGTCCACGAGTAGCATCTCAACGTGCCCAAGGTGACAGTGTAAGTTTATCAGCTACTGCAACTAGCAATGCCTCTCCTCTCTCCTTCTCTCTCTCTCTCTCTCTCTCTCTCTCTCTCTCTCTCTCTCTCTCTCTCTCTCTCTCTCTCTCTCTCTCTCTCTCTCTGTGTGTGTGTTTGAGTGTGTGTGTGTGTGTGTGTGTGTGTGTGGGCATTTTTCCACATCCATATTTCATCAGTGTGTGTGTGTGTGTGTGTGTGTGTGTGTGTGTGTGTGTGTGTGTGTGTGTGTGTGTGTGTGTGTGTGTGTGTGTGTGTGTGTGTGTGTGTGTGTGTGTGTGTGTGTGTGTGTGTGTGTGTGTGTGTGTGTGTGTGTGTGTGTGTGTGTGCTTACGTGCGTCCATATTCCGTGAAAGGATTACATAGAAATTTTATTGCACTGATGAACAATCATAAAACAGAAATCCCACATCATTTCCTGCTGAACGTCGACAGTTCCGGCGAATCATGAATTGCGGCAGTGAAGGCTTTGATGACAGCACCGATGAACACAACCCTCCCTTAACCCCGTTCAAAGATGGCAGACTTTCCTACATTTGCACTTCAACTCAAGTTCCACCACCTAGAACTACTGATAACCTACCGCTGTACTCCTAAAACAACAAAATATGATAACAACCATAAAAATACTATAAAACTGAAGAGAGACTGAAGGAGTGATTAACCTTCCACGATGAGGTTCTCTGGCCCCAAGCAAAGGAATCGCACATTGGGAGAGGAAAGGATTACAATGACTGGTACATGCCGCTACTGTGCTGCGAAGAGTACTCCATACATGTAAAGACACAACGCTCACAAGATGTACGTGATGAGGTGGCGAGCTGTGACGTGTTACTGAGCGGCGCGTGAAGTGTTACCAGGTGGTGCAGGTGTGAAGACCTTTCGTGAATTTTCTCCTCTATCAATGTAAACCCATGGCGTCTTAAAGCATCGTGACCAGTGTCTGCATAGGTAACGTCATGAGGTGCTGCAGGCGTTACAAGGTTGCACAAAAGAATGAATGTGTTGCTACTTGTGTTGTCTCAGGTAAACTATATTCGTTTTAAAATATTCAGACACTATGTTCTCAAGTCATGAATATAGTATAAGCAGCACTGTGTAATACCTCCAGGGAATATATATTTTTTTGTAATACATACAGCAGTAACAGGTGTCTCGTTTAGGCCTAGAAATATTCACAACGATCACCTTTTCAATGCTGCCTATCTGTTTCGCCACCTGCTGAGCCACTAGTCCTACACAACACCTGTCGCATGTACACCTGTAACCATATATTACCAAAGAATTTTCGTGCATATGTGAGCCAGTTCTTAAGGTTTATGGGATAGCGATATGTACGATAATTAAGCAAGGAAAAAACTACTTCCTATTTGAATTTTTACTTTTTAGCAAGATTTTTCTTCATTATATTTTCGGGGCTCCAAAAGTGTGTTCAATATATCGGCATGACTAAGGCTGGAGACGGAACCCCTGGACAGCAAGTCACGTATACACACACTACTAGAAACCTAAGCCTAATATCCACGAGTCTTCATATCTACCCTTGATGACTCACACTCAAATAATTCACCAGCAAGTATACAATTAAATACTAGTATCTTTTTTTTTAATATGTTGTACCGTTTTCTTATAATTTCGCCATTAAGTATACAATTAGGTACTTGCAAATATCTTTTCAATATGTTGCACCACTGTTAGGATTTTAACGGTTGCTCATAAGGGGTATCACTGGTGTTGGATCCAGCCTTCCCATCAACCAACACTATCATCTTCTGCAGTATATCATATCATTTGTAACTATCACGGTAAACAAATCCTGCATTATCCTAACCATCACCAGTACAATTTGCATAACACTGTATTACTCCAAAGAATCGTGCTGAGTAAGACCTTGTGTATAATCGCGTTGGGAGTCTATATTTGCTGTGGCGCGCCAGAACAGATTAACTTTCCGTCCTCAAAACGCGGCTTGCACGATTTTTCTGATGTTAAGCTAAACGCCTTGCAATTACCGGTCATTTCTTCTGTCAGCTACCACTGTGAAGGACGAGAGAGAGAGAGAGAGAGAGAGAGAGAGAGAGAGAGAGAGAGAGAGAGAGAGAGAGAGAGAGAGAGAGAGAGAGAGAGAGAGAGAGAGAGAGAGAGAGAGAGAGAGAGAGAGAGAGAGAGAGAGAGAGAGAGAGAGAGAGAGAGAGAGAGAGAGAGAGAGAGAGAGAGAGAGAGAGAGAGAGAGAGAGAGACACGCACATTACAGCAGCAGCAGCAGCAGCAGCAGCAGCAGCAGCAGCAGCAGCAGCAGCAGCAGCAGCAGCAGCAGTAGGAGGAGGAGGAAGAGGAGGAGGAGGAGGAGGAGGAGGACCATAGCGGAGATAGATGAACTGCACAAAGGAAAACTTGAACGAAAAACAGCTGCCTTGGAACTACTTAATTACTAAAAGACAGGAACTTGGTGAAGAAGAACTGTGAAAAAAAAAAAATAAATAAATAAATAACATCGATCCCGTAGCAGTGAGAGGAGATGTCTAAAAGGAAAAGCTCTTTACTACTCTGCACTGCCTTTATCGTTCATTTGTGCAGGTTCAGTCGCATCACCACAGAGAGGCAGTGAGGATATGGAAGAACAGAAGATACAGTAGGAGCATTGAGGCGTCAGTGAGGCGGCGGTGGAGTTTCGTATTTGTAACTCCAGCACCCAAACAAAGGGCGAGTTTTCTTTTTTTTTTTCCCAGACGTAAATGAAGAGAGGAAATACCAACGCAGTCCATGAAGCGCTGGCCACGTAATTGGATTTGCAGCAGAGTACTCAACCATTTTGTGTCTGCTCGAACTGGATGATCGCAGTGAAGATGTAGGCGGTGGTGGTCAGTCTCTCTCTCTCTCTCTCTCTCTCTCTCTCTCTCTCTCTCTCTCTCTCTCTCTCTCTCTCTCTCTCTCTCTCTCTCGCAGCTCATGAGGTACAATCTGCCCAGAAAATTCAATACTTTGGTTTCCCTTACACCTCCTCATGCTTTGGTTACTAGTCAATTTTTCTTCTCTTCTCTGGTAATATCAGTAAAGTTTTTGGTCCCGCTTTTTTTTACACATTTCTCTTTACGATTTTTCTCTGTATTTAATCTCTCTTTAACACCGTTTCTATAATAGCAAGGCGTTTAAATGTTTTGGTTGTGCCACCTCCTTCTCGCCTTGCTTGAAAGAACCCCTCACTTCCTCTCTCCCTTCCTCTCTTCCTCTTTATCTTCCCGCATTCAGTTCAACATAATTTTCTATTCATACAGTGAAAAGTAACACCGAGAGACATACTTCGACATCGATTTAGTCCATTCATTGTGTTTACTTCCTGCACTCACTGTAATTCCATATAAAAGTTAATTATTTTGTACATACACAGGAAAGTGAATAAGCCAAGTGATGGTTCGTTATACACTGACGAACAGACTTTACGAATCGGAGAAGGTATTAAGGACACACCAAAAACCTTTAGGAAGCCGGTCAGTCATGCCGAAAAAAAAAAAAAAAGAAATGAATAAGCTAAATACAATATACAAATAAACAAATAAATAAATAAATAAACAAAATAAAACAAAATAAAATAAAATAAAATAAAATAAAACAACAACAACAACAACAAGAACAACAATTAACGACGAATAAACTTGCACCTACAAATTAAGGAAACACAACAAAAACAATTAAAACCAAATAAAAGAATAGGTAACTTCATCACTCACATCTACACGCCGCACTTTTCAGCTCATTCCGTGAAACACACATTTGAAAACTCACCTCGCTTTGCCTCCGACACAAATACACACACTCATTGTCATATCATCACACGGAGCCTCCCCTTTCCTCTGTCCGCATCTCCAGCCTCATTGCCTAACCAGTCTACACACGCATTGTTGTCGCGATGACCAGCTACTAACGATACCAATATAGTTAAGTCATTTCCGGTCATTCCGTTTGTTTTCATTAACCTATTTACTAAAACTTCCTCCCTACATCCTGCCTTTTGTCCGCTTGTCTTTGCTTCACATTCCATCGCTGCGTTCCCACCCTGCCAATCTACGTGCTGGTTGGCGTCCGTCTGTATTACCCTCGTGCGTTCTAATCCGTTCGCCAGTGCCCCATTCTTCTGTACGCTCGTAATGCTTTCACTATGATATGCAACAGTTCACGGTACTTAAAGCAATGCAGTTTGTAAAGGCACTCACATGAAAGATATTGAGATTAAAAGAACAAGTTTCCCACAGTGTCTAGGTAGTAAAGTATTT
>NC_087152.1:3457500-3460000 GCF_035594125.1 Scylla paramamosain | reverse complement strand
TCATAAAAGCATGCATTAAAAAAAGTGCACTCGCTGCCTTTCTAAATTAACTACTGGGATAGACAGAACGGCTTAACGGTATGCATTCTCAGCAGCACAACCACTTACATCAGCACTACCACAGCTTAACTCTAGCTTTCTCTTCTGTCTAAACAATTATTACATCTCCCACAACTAAACTGAGCTTCACATTTCTCTTATTTTCCACTCCAAACGATACAAGTGTTATAATCTTTCGCTCTAACAAAATACAAAACGTCAAGTGAATTGTTGTTTACCTTGCGTGGAATCGCGTAAGCTTCAAAACAACGAAAGCAGCATGCGGCACAAAGTCTCCCACATTCCTTCACCTACAGGAAGGAGTGAGGGCGAGATATGTAACACGAGCCGAGGTCTGGAATCCCCAAGCATGCTTCAGCTCCGGCGCCGTTTACGTCTAGTCAACATGGCGACGAACAAACTCGACACGGAAGTGGAAGTGTTAGCGCCAGTGTGTTTGCTTGTTTCCATTGTCTTCAGTGCGGCTTTAGGCGATGCTTACTGCTGTAGTTGCTTCATTTCCGAGATAAGTGCAGAGATAATGTGTTGAAACAGGTTTTTGTTTTCTTGGATGCGTCCTTATGTAGCAACGGACATCACAAACGTTAATCTGATACATGGCCTTTTTCTATTTCCCGCGCCACAGTCTTGTAGTAACAACGCCTTAGGTCAATCTGTTTATCTATTCAGCTATCACTCAACTGTTCCTAGTTCAAAAACACCTATGACAAATTTGCAAATATACGATTTAAATAGCCTCTTCTTTTTTTTTTCTCTATCGCCTACCAAACGCCGCTAGTTTACGTCCTGTCACCAATCTGTTTTAGACCCTTTCATCACCACAACACAAGGAAAATCATAACTTAATCACAACCTTGTTCAACATTCTATCATCATCCTTCGCCGTTCCATCGCAAATATCTGCCATAGCATCAGCCAACACCAGTCAACACCTGCGCAACCTCAGGAACACCAGAAAAAAGATCAGCTTTTCGCCACACACCAAAACATTCACGAAGATGCTAATGGATGGAAAAGGAAAGACAAATGAATGCTAGGAAGCGATTAGGTATTTTTTGGCTAAGTAAAAAAATTGAAGTAGCGCGGGTATATTCTGAGAAAGGAGGGTGATGTAACTACAGGAACAATGAATGAAGAGCTACAGTCGAAATCTGAAATCGGGTAACCTCCTGCATTCACCGCCACTGCGCTTGTGTTTCCCCTCAACGTGAAGTCCTCAGCTACCGTCATGCTTTGTAAGAAGACTGGCACTAGATCAGATGACTTGAGACTGAACGAAAAGGCAAGACACAGAAAGGAAATGCAGGTTACTCAACTTTTAACCACGAGTGTACAAGGGCAGATGAACAGAAGACCAAAAAAGAGGTGGGTTGACAGTACAAATTAGGATATAAGAAAAAAAAAATGCTTAGGAGAAAACTTACTTCAGAAGGGATGAGTGGAAGAGGCTGAGAAAGTTTAGCAACATGGACATGAGAAAGACAAACAGTCAAGAAGTTTTGATATGTTGAAAACTGGTAACTTCTGAGAGTATGATGTAATATTTAGGTTCCTGCTAGCATGACTTCAGCAACACATATGAAATCAGCGCACTCACTCACTCACTCATCCATTCACTCACTCACCCACACGCTCCACTAAAATAAACTGCAGGTGCTTGAGAGAAAGTAGCCTTAACCCTTTGATTGCCACTTGGTACACCTTTATCTAATTACCAATCACTCGGAGACATCTTTACTTGTTCTACAGCCACGTGCAACTTTTTAGATGAGAAGAAATTACACATTGCATTCTTTTTCATGGCTGACTTTCTTGTAGATACTTATAAAGACTTCACGCATTGGTTCTGGTGCTGCTAATTGTTTCGTGTCGCAGTGAAAGGGTTAAGCATCATCTACACTTATGTCATTGCAACACTTAGTGAGTGATATAAAAGCAAACCAGAGGGGAAAAATCGAAATGTACTTGCCAAAAGGATTAAAAAAAGAAAAGAAAGATACTGGAAGAGAGGTAACGACTAACAAACATGTAAAATATAGAAAGAGAAGCATAATGGTCAATCAATACCGAAATACCAGTGTTGCTTCCTTAAACCAATCATCTGTGCCGACAACTGAGTGGATACTCGTATATACTCCTACCTTAACATAGGATTTCATTAATATTGCAATTACGTATCTTCAGGTCTCCCTCGACTTTCCCGTGGACTCGCTCTGCCTTAGTGACGGAAAATTGGACTGAAAAGTTAATACAATTACCTGCGCGGCGATCTCCATCACGGCTTGCATTACAGGACATTAATTGGAGTGCCACGTGTGTTGATTAAGGTACGCGCCGCCAGCAGTCCGCCAGCCCTCCACAAACTAATTCGCCGGACGCTGAAGTTCTAACAACAGTCCTGGAGTGCGGGAATGGTGAGAATCTGATGTGAAGAGAGAGA
>NC_087152.1:3450000-3452500 GCF_035594125.1 Scylla paramamosain | reverse complement strand
TTTTTGCTGTATTTTTTTGCTTAGTGTGTGTGTGTGTGTGTGTGTGTGTGTGTGTGTGTGTAGTGGGGGATTTGTGCGTGTGTGGGTTTGTTAGCTTGATTACTGCACACAGACACAAGTTTTGGTTGTTTTGTTAGTTGGGCTGCTAATCAATTGTGTATGGTTAAATGTGTGTGTGTGTGTGTGTGTGTGTGTGTGTGTGTGTGTGTGTGTGTGTGTGTGTGTGTGTGTGTGTGTGTGTGTGTGTGTGTGTGTGTGTGTGTGTGTGTGTGTGTGTGTGTGTGTGTGTGTGTGGATAAATGCTAGTTCAGGGAAGTGAATGCATGACCAAATACGTGATTAACTTGTAATATGTAACGTGTATTCATTTGCGTGTGTGTGTGTGTGTGTGTGTGTTGGTGCGCGTGTATGAACTGGGTGCGCGTCTCTGCAGAAAGCACGTGTAGAAAGAAAGATTGAATGAAACTGCAATGCTATGAATAAATAGAGGCGTAACATTCTCTCATGTGTATTCCCGCGTGTGTGCGTGAGCGTGTGTGTACTACATGTGTAAAATCACGTGCAGCAGGTAGCGAGGTGCACACATACACAATATTCCCTAGATGTGTAGCAGTGTAAAGGAAGGCAGCGGCGATACACTGAAAGGGAAGGTATTGACTGGAGGGTGAGGAGGGGGAAGAAGAAAAGGAGTAGCAGCAGCAGCAGCAGGAGGAGGAGGAGGCTGACTAGGTAGTGGTGGTGGTGGTGGTGGTGGTGGCGTGCAGGGCGGCGGGAGGGAGTTCCTTGGCACTGCTCTGGGAGGCTCGTCGGCTAGGTGACCCTGCTATTGATCCACGTGTCGGGGGCTGCCAGCACACCCCGGCCTGGCTCCCTCCACCACCACCACCACCACTACCACTACCACTACTACTACACTCCTCCTCCTCCTCCTCCTCCTCCTCTTACTCCTACTACTACTACTACTACTACTACTACTACTACTACTACTACTACTACTACTACTACTACAGCCTAATCCCTACTTTGCCTTGGCCTGGCGCTAAGTATGCCAACACACTCGGACTTCTTGTTTATCTAGCGTGTTTTACTCAGCAGTTCCTGGGGTCTTACGGCGCTAAGGAGATCATGAGGCAGCCCAGTGAAAGAAGTAAGCTTGTACAGATGGGAGAGCGAGAAAGAGACCTGAATGACCAGAGTGAGCGAGTATCGGTGTCATGACTTAGAACGCGGTGACGGACACGTGTGCTGACTGGATGTGGGTCACCAAGCGGAGGAGCACCAGGCGACGACTAAGACCAAGACCCAGAGGAAGAGGAGGAGGAGGAGGAGGAGGAGGAGGAGGAGGAGGGAAGGGAAAGAGGTGCACTAAACCACGCTCAAGTCACGTCACCCTCCCACCACCACCGGCACTTCTACAGCTATAGGCATCTCGACCATGTTTCGATGTCACCTCTCAGATACATCCCACTGTAATACACTAGCAGCTTGCACCTCACCTTCCCGCCCTCTCGTCTTGGCCTACGCCCTTTAAACGCTTGGATTTATGGACTTTTGGTGGTTTAACAATTATATCTCATTCATACATTGATATTTGTTATGGTGTTGTAACGTCATCATTACATAGCATTACATCATCTTGCATTCCCTCCACCATGATCATTTCACCACGTTCTTCCCTAGTCGAGGCGCACTGACCAGCGACCGCCACTGTAAGCTATGGTGTTTTACTGTCCTATAAACATCACCCTTTCTAATTAATTTGCCCACCATTAACGCAGCCCAATCGAACCGCTAAGCTAACCAAACTAATGGAACCTAACTAAACCCCACCTCATCCAAGTCAACCCCATTCCACCCAAACCCTTTCTGCTCTCCTTCCCACAATCCAAGATGTAATTATCCTACCCACTACTAACGTAACCCAATTCAACCTAACTGAACCCCATACGACCCAATTAGACCTAACACATCTTCCTCTCTGCCTTTCCCTTCCACCAACCAAGCTATATTTACCGTGTTCACTACTAAACCCACGCATTCTAACTTAACCCAACCCCACCCCATCTAACTCAACGTGAACCAAGAACAGCGTAACCTTATGTAAAGTAACTTATCATAATCAAATCAATGTACCTCCTTCGCTTTCCTTGTTCACCACGCTGTTAAATTAAATACTCGCACTGCTAATCTAACCACTACCCCTCAACACTCCCCCAACTACACACACACACATACACACACACTCAAGAAGAAAAAAAAACACGAAGTAGTACTCAGAAAACTAATTAAAACGTCTACACTCATTGCAAATCAACGAAGCGAGTCACCATTAACGCACAAGCAGTAGTTGTACATCCTGACGACAACCATAATTCCCGACGAGGAGCGAAAATCAGGGCGGAGGACTACATTAGACGAGATAAGAGTACAACGCAGTGATATATATACCCGGCGTCCTTAGAGAGCGCAGCATAGTAATCACCAGGCAAAGCGGATGAGC
>NC_087152.1:3415000-3445000 GCF_035594125.1 Scylla paramamosain | reverse complement strand
CTACTCTAGGTCGTGGTGTGGACCGAAGTGTGCCGCGGTGTGGACTGAAGTGTACATAAACAAGGAATGGCATGGAGTTAACGCCTCTTGGATGAGTAATGGCGAAAAATGTTCTGTTATGAAAAACCGACAGAAATATGTAATGTAAATGCTGCCTCTCCTCTGTGTGTGTGTGTGTGTGTGTGTGTGTGTGTGTGTGTGTGTGTGTGTGTGTGTGTGTGTGTGTGTGTGTGTGTGTGGTGTGTGTGTGTGTGTGTGTGTGTGGGTGTGTGTGTGTGTGTGTGTGTGTGTGTGTGTGTGTGTGTGTGTCATGTACGGACAAACAGCAGTGAAAGATGTGACAGCAAAAATATTTCCGTCAGTTTTTCATAATTTATCAGAACATTTCCCCTGCCATTACTCATCCCGGACATTTGAACCAGCACTCTTATTTCTGCCCCGGTGCGTTGCTTCGATCCACACCTCGACACGGGACAGGGAACACAGTAGGTACGCTCGAAACAAGATATTCCACCTCTTATACCAACCCTGCGCAAATTCACTCCCACCTGCTGCTCTGACTCCTTAAGGTTATCAGACAGGCACCACAGAGGGAACTAACTATCTTACCTTCGCTCAACCAATAAAGGGCTAAGTGGACACGATCACACCCCGAGTATTTGCAGTATTGTTAAGTCATTCAAGCTGTCAATCTCTTTATCCATAATACTCTATCTGCTTAACTCTTTGACTTATATGGTCTCTCTCTCTTTCAACTTGGCAGAATGATATGGTGCAAGTTGATAATATTACCCCTTGAGATAGCACTGACAGCAAAATTGCCATCAGGTAGTTCAGACTATTTATTAATGCGTGCACTTGAAGAGTTTTGCAGAGAAAGATTATGTAGCAAATTAATGCCACTGGTAGTCAAAAAATAATAACAAGATTTCCTACTGTAAGTTATTTTGCTACAACATTCTGTTCATACAATTTCCTCAACGAAGAACAGTGTCGTGAACTAAGTGCATTCTTAGGGAAGTATTTCGCACCTGTGTATCAGCAAGACTTTCACAGGTGAGACAATGAGATAAAGGTCAGCTCATTTCACGCAAGGCGCATGAAGAGAGCGAGGAGGATTAAAACTGCGGTGGTTATGAGTTATGGACAGTAACCGATTATGTCGAGGCGCCGTCCCAGCAAGGCCATAAATATATCAAGGCATGGGGCGTTCGTAGCCAATACATTACGTGTAGCAGAAATATACTTCGGACAGCAGAATATTGCCCATGCCGCTACAAGTATTAAGAACATAAGAACATAAGAAATAAGGGAAGCTGCAAGAAGCCATCAGGCCTACACGTGGCAGTCCCTGTATGAAATGTACTTACTTACTTCCACCTATCATCCCAGTATTACACCTGAGACGCGTGGAGGCGGGTTGCTTCTCACGGCTTCTCACGGCAAGACTCGGACAAATAAAATAACGAACAAAGTAATACCCAGGCAATCATGTATTATCAAAAATGCGCAAACACCAGAAGGACCCAATTCAGATATACATAATACTGTGACAACGTAACATAATAAGAAGAAATAGAGAAGAAGAGCAGAACTCCCAGTAACGTTATTATTCGAGACTTACAAACGTCAAGTCACTCCCAATCTCAACATCTCCATCCTGAACATCCAAAAACAGCTACAAGTCAACTACACACAAAGTCCGTACATAAGACTACCAAACAGTAGCATGGTACCTAATATACTTGAAAACATTAATTAACTAAGTATCGCTAATCCAGTTGGCCAGTAGTAAACATCAATAAAAACCGTGCCACATCTCGGTCACGGCAACAGTGCTCCTCCAGCCACACACATCCAATACCCTCATACACAAAGTCGTTGCCAGCCCTCCACAGCATGTCCTCTCTCTAATAGTGCTGTTGCAATCACTCCTGCCTTACCGTATCCAATGTCTAAGCTGATTACGAACACTTGCATGCACCGGAAGCCCCACAGGTGACCACCGAGTGCACTGGGGACGTGAAAATGTACATAAGAAGATGAAGAAGAAGAAAAAGTGATGAAGGCCCAGCCGGCACTGCAACACTGCCAATGAAAAATGAAAGAGAGAAGGAAAACTGTAAAGCTGGAAACAAAATACACGCCACGGGCCAAACTGAGCATCAGGAACCGGTCCGCGACAAGTTTGGGAGCAGAATGCGTGAAAAATATAAATAGATAAAGGCTGAGGCAAACACAAACGATACTGAAACGCGGTCGGTATAAAAGGAAACGAGAAAAATACACACCGCAGTCCAAATAGAAGTGTGAATTGGTGGTCCGTGAGAAGATCTGGGATGAGAAAGACAGAACCAAGAGTGATGACGAGGCACGGGTGGCACTGAAACATGGCCGAAGAAAGAGAGAAAAAAAAGGGGAATGAAAGAATGGCGGAAAAGCAAAAGACACGCCATGTGCCAGATAATCGAGGCATGAGTGACCGGTATGCTAGAAGTTTGAGGATAAAATTAAACAAAAATATGAAGTTATGGCGAAGCACAGGCGATAATGAAACATGGTCGACTGAGGAGGGAAAAAATAAAGAAAACAAGAAGAAAACATTACCGTCCAAATGAGTGAGGTGTGAATGACTGGCCAGCGAGCAGTTTTGAGAAGAGGAAGCGTGAACCAAGAGTGATGGCGACGCACGACCGATATAAAACACGGCCAAAGGAAAAAAAAACAACAACGAAAGAGTGAAACACATACTATGGGCTAAATACAAATAACTGAAGCATGAGTCACTGATCTGGGAGAAGTCTAAGAGTAGAATGTAGGAAAAAGAAGGATGAAGCAGCACGGGTAGCACGGAAATACGATCGATAAATTGAAAAAAATAAAATAAAATACACGAATACACACCGCAGTCCAAGTGTATACGTGCATGAGAAGGTTTGGGGTGAGGAGGAAGCGTGAACCGAAAGTGATGGTGAAGCAAAAGTGACAATGAAACACGAACAAGAAGAAAACGAAAAAAAAAAAAAAAATCGAAAAAAAAACACACATTGGAAAACAGAAACACAAGGGGCGGACCAAATAATTGAGGGATGAGTGACTGGCCCTGCAGAAGTTTGGGATGAAGAAACAGGTGTCAACGAAGCGACGCCCTTTCTTTTTTTTTTTTTTTCTTCTTTTTTTCTTTTTTTTCTGCCCCATGACAGCTGGTGGAATACCGTGCCATGGATTTCCCTACACGGCGACACCTGCTGTGGAGAGACTGTGATTGACACCTTGTGATTAATTGAACAGGGACTCAGCGCGCTCTCTCTCTCTCTCTCTCTCTCTCTCTCTCTCTCTCTCTCTCTCTCTCTCTCTCTCTCTCTCTCTCTCTCTCTCTCTCTCTCTCTCTCTCTCTCTCTCTCTCTCTATCTATCTATCTATCTATCTATCTATCTATCTATCTCTTTACCTATCTCTTCGACATCATATATTATTGTTAGGAATTTTTTATGTACTCTCTCTCTCTCTCTCTCTCTCTCTCTCTCTCTCTCTCTCTCTCTGAAAATACTGAATATACTGGAAAGGAAAAATAGCCCCTAATGCTAACAGATTGGAACACTCGAATGATTCAGTACGCTACGAGCACCGCTAAGTTGATTCCAAGTGGTACAAGCCCCTCCTCCACCTCCTCTTAGTGTGACACCACTTCACCTTCAGGCAATTTCATACTTGTAATACTGGATTAAAAAAAAGTCAGCAAGGAAAGCCTGGATTGAATAACCTTTGACTCCACACAGTTTCATGTTTATCCTCTGAAGCTGACGCACGTAAAATAAATCTCACATCTTTCTGAAGGAGGACTGAAGGTAAGAGCTGTCGTTATCGCCTTTCCCTTCGCTCCGTGCACCTGACACAAGGCTTCATCCCTGTGTGAATACGGTATGTCTGCTCACGACGTTCTGAGATTTTAAATGTCCACCAACGCAAGGACGGAGCAGCAGCCGGGAAGTAACGACGATGCAAAAACATGGTGGAATCCACTTGAATTCTTTCGAGAGGGAGGTTTCAAGACACTTATACTTCAATTTTTGACTACCGCTTTGGACCCTATTCGGTGACCGGGATCTCAGTGGGCCTTTTTTTTTTTTTTTTTTATTTAATATAATGGGTTTTTGTTTCCCTTGGCCGGTGCCCCTCTTACATAAAAAATAAATAAATAAATAAATAAATAAACATGACGAGGACTGTGTGGATGACATGTAAACTCGTAAGGGTAATAAAGGATACAACACTAGTCCGAGAGAAGAAAGGAAATTATAACTTGAATGCATTGAGTTATCTGTAAATTCTATGGCTATGGAGTTCAAGTATATCATAACACTAATCAAATACTACTTCACAATAATTAGAATGGAACTTCCTGGAGACTCTGGACAATATAAAGCATCATTATAATACAAATGAACTACCACTAAGAAATAAGAGAGAAAAGACAATGAAGAAAACTGTGAAAATGCACTTTAGCACCTCAGCACCTTAGAGGAGCCATTGTGCTGCATCACAGACGAACGACCAACACAATAACAAACAACGGAAGCTCAATTAAAACACTTGGGAGTCCACGGCGCCAATTAGCGGACCGCGCCACGACAGACTCTGCAGAGAACAATGAGAGGTAAAAGAATCATGAGAGTAGTAGTAGTAGTAGTAGTAGTGTTTTTGTTGTTATGGTGGTTATTTTTTTCATAGCTGATGATAACTGTGGTAATAATAGTCAATGACGCTATAGTAGTAGTAGTAGTAGTAGTAGTAGTAGTAGTACGTAGTAGTAGTAGTAGTAGTAGCACTAGTAGAAGCAGTAGTAGCAATAGTAGAAGCAGTAGTAGCAATAGTAACAGCAGTAGTAGCAATAGTAGCAGTAGTAATCATAGTGGCAGCAGTAATTATAGCAGCAGCAGTAGTTATAGCACCACCACCACCACCACCACCACTTCTTACTTATTATAGCTACAGTAACCATCAACACACACGCCTAACAAGGAGGAAGCTACAGCCGCACTCTGAATGGCGGTGGGTAATAACACAGTAGAAACAACACAGTACACTCCAAACCGGTGCTCAACATGCGTGAAATTAGTCTCCAAAACAAAGACAATCCGCTGACGCCTTCCATTCCGCTCAGCCTCTCAGCTCGGCGCCGCGGAGGGAACTCTGGCACGCACCGGGGTTGGTGGAGGAGGAGGAGGCAAAAAAAAAAAAACGTGATTCTTCTGTAACTGTTTTGTTCTGCTTATTGTTCTCGGTAATGATGTCTGACGAGAGAGAGAGAGAGAGAGAGAGAGAGAGAGAGAGAGAGAGAGAGAGAGAGAGAGAGAGAGAGAGGAGAGAGAGAGAGAGAGAGAGAGAGAGAGAGAGAGAGAGAGAGAGAGAGAGAATCCAATAATGTATCTAGGACAATGGAGAGGACAGAAAAGGAAGCTCCAGTAAGGTGTAAAAGATAGGATAAGATAAAGAATGAAGATGGAAAGGGAAGCCCCGTCAGGATAGCGAGGAGGGAAAAGGATCCAGTGAAATACAGATAAGGGAAGATAAAGAAGGTAAGCGAAGGAGAGTATAGAGAAGCAAGATGATCCAGATACTGTGTCGATGATAGGGAAGAGATCCAACATGATAAAACAAAAGATTAGGTGTAGAAGATCGAGGGATGTATATGGGAGAAGGGAGATCCAGTGAAAATGTAGAAGATAAAGAAAAGACGATACATTGTGGTGTGAAAGATAGGATAAGGTGAAGATAGAGAAGGAAATCCATGAAGGTGTAGGAGATAGGGGAAGAGAACCAGTAGGGTATAGAAGATGGGGGGAAAGGAATCTAGTATAATGTTGAAGATAAGGTGAGCCAGTGTGGTGTAAGAATGTAGAAGCATGCCAGCCCATAACATCAGCATTAGACATGGCGGGAGAAGCCTTAAATAAACCCCACATAAGTACCTATCATAACCCAGCGGAAGCCTTAAAAGTGAGGCTTAGGGTGGGCCACGCCTCCTCCTCCTCCTCCTCCTCCCTCCCTTCCTCCCTCCCCTGCCTTCCCTTCGCCCCTTCAGGGAGGCATGGCACACGGCAAGGTAAGGTGAGGGAGGACGCGGTGTGGGAGGAAAGGAGGAGAGGCGGGGAAAAATAGTCACCAGCATTCCTGAGATAAGAAGATAAGCTATGCACTGCTATGATTTCTTGTCCTTATGTGATTAGCGGCGAGAGGGGCTACTCTGCTCGTGTCTATTGTTGTTGTTACTGTTAATGTTCTTGGGAGCCCCAGACAACAAGATACTAATGGTCTTTGAAGCGCTAAGGATGTTAAGAGTTACGTTTACGAGTATGAGTAATTTAGAGTTAACCCAAGATAGCCTGCCATAAATTAACCTCATCTAATCTTTATCTAATTAATCCAGAAAAACTGAATATTGATATGCAGCACTATAGCTTGTAGTTACGTATATCATATGAGTAATTTGTGGCTAAGATAACCTAACCTAGAATAACCTTGCCAAACCTCACCTAACTAGTTCGTATTTGGCACTCAAGTTGTATTAGTATAGGTGAAAAGAGTTGTATAGGTGAAAGAGTGCAAGAGTTGGCAAGACACTATACACTATGCGCGAGGTGACGTGACCCTGTACTTATCGATACACGAGAGTCATTTATCTTAGCGTGAGTCAGCCAAGGGACCCGGTACTATCAATCAGTCTGGTGACCTCAGCTGTTTGTACACAGTGGCCGTCTTTCTAATGGATCGCGCCACAGAACACTATGAGTCTGACTATCAAGTAAAGCTTTCCCCTTCCACTCACACTCAGGGAACACTCACCTCTACGACTTGGTGTGTTAAGACCTACAATTTTCTACCAAACAAGCTTCTTTACTGAATGGGTTGCTTGGTAATAAGGGGCAATATGAACACAGGAATATAAGAAAATAAGAAAGGCTGCAAGAAGTTGACAGGCCTTGGTGAGTTAAGACCTACAATTTTCTACCAGACAAGCTTCTTTACTGAATGGGTTGCTTGGTAATACGGGACAATATGAACACAGGAATATAAGAAAATAAGAAAGGCTGCAAGAAGTCGACAGGCCTACACATGGCAGTCCCTGTACGGAGCATGCCTATCTAGTTCCACCTATCATCCTCATCCATAAATTTATCTAAACTTTGTATATCTTTTTCACATACAATATTGTTGGTGTTCAATTTTACGATGGCAACGAAGCTGAGTAATATCAAACAGACTGGTGATTGCAGTATACACACTCTCCACTCTAGTTAAGGATCAAACTGCAAAATCTTTCTTTTGTACGATATTGCTAGTGTTAAATCCCACGAACAAACCAATCACCTCGTATTTATGAATCGGATCTCCACAGAACCACTGAACATTTATCAATTCAGGTAAGCAAGAGAGGGCGCTATGAGATACCACATCACTGTAGCTGGACCTTTCTTTGGTATATATTTTTATGTTACTTTGAATGAAGGAATCAAGGCTGTCTATAAAAAAAGATCATGAATAGTCAACAAAATGATCTACCAGGCATAAAAGTAAAAAAAAATAATATATAAATAAAATAAATAAATATAAATAAATAAATAAAAATAAAAATACATACATACAAGATTAAGAAAGGATCATCACTTTTAAAATACTATATGTAGTTAACTTCCCTTTTTATACGTAACAAAGACGTTAAATGTCACGAATAGATGATCAATTACGTCTATCCATCTACTAACCATCCAAGGAACCATCCACGCAGCACACACACACACACGCACACACAATTAAATAAACAAGGGTACACGAGCACACATTAAGGGAAGATGTGGACTCGGCAAGATAAAAATTACAAAAAATCTTTAATGGCGTAGCGGCAGAGCAGAATGTTGTTGTATTCTACTGAGTACAGCAGATGGGGCAAAGGATGAGCAAGGTAAATAGGTAAATATATGAATTTGTGCCCAGAGAGAGAGAGAGAGAGAGAGAGAGAGAGAGAGAGAGAGAGAGAGAGAGAGAGAGAGAGAGAGAGAGAGAGAGAGAGAGAGAGAGAGAAACACACAACACAACACCCACACAGCACCAAACATAAAACGATGCTGTGTGGGAGAATAACAAGGAAAATGAGAGGTAGGTACAGACAAGCACACACACTCTCACACTCGGCGAACCCACACACGTGTCCCCAGCCACACAAAAGATAAGATACATCATGTTAACCTGATTATCTCTCCTCATGTCTCACATTTTTCGTACCTTGTCTTGTTTTCTCCTAAAATGGCATGAACTGCACCATTGTCAGGCCAGCGTGGGGGAATAATGTGGGTATTTGTCTCTCTCTCTCTCTCTCTCTCTCTCTCTCTCTCTCTCTCTCTCTCTCTCTCTCTCTCTCTCTCTCTCTCTCTCTCTCTCTCATGACGTGTAAGACAAGCAAGCCAGGCACGTAACAAGGAATGAAGTACGTATACAGTTTGTTGATCATGTGTGTGTGTGTGTGTGTGTGTGTGTGTGTGTGTGTGTGTGTGTGTGTCGCTACCTCTGCCCTCCCGGAGAAAGAAAGTAGAAAGTAGCAAATATGTGACCTCAAGTTAATCACGTTGAGTTCCACTGCCTTAAAACTGTTGCTTATCATATTATCCGCCACGCAACCCATCTTACTACCAAGGAGGACAATAACTGCTCACTGTTCAGTCAAAAAGACGAGCAACCAGAGCAGGGCGCGAACCTTAGCCTACCTAGTGACAGGCGAGGATGTTACCAGTGAGCAAGCCAAGTGTGTGTGTGTGTGTGTGTGTGTGTGTGTGTGTGTGTGTGTGTGTGTGTGTGTGTGTGTGTGTGTGTGTGTGTGTGTGTGTGTGTGTGTGTGTGTGTGTGTGTGTGTGTGTGTGTGCACGCTGTCGCTGGCACCGCGGTTTCTTTGCACACGTCACTCCCACACTGATTGATTTTCAACCACTGATAAAGCAGCATTAAAGTTGAAACACCTGCCGCTGGAGCCAACAACACCTGCACCGCCCACCGCTGGCTGGCCGTGCTGCCGCCTGCCTCCCCCCGCTGGACAGGTGCAGCGAAGAGTTCCGACTTACTAGCGGGCCCCAAGCACACACCAGCCGGCACTTGGCGGGGTGACGGCTGAGTGGGTAATAGGATTGCATGGTGAGTGTTGGACGCGCTCTGGTGCCCCGCCGTCTGCATCCCAGGAGTGTTTTCATGACTGCCTGTATTAATGACGCGTTGACTGAGATTTTATTTTCACCGCAGTGGGATGAGAGTATTGGAGTATTTCGCTAGTACATGATGGTTTTCTATGACTTCTTTATCTTTTCAATGAATGGAGCGCATCATTTCTGGCCTCTCGCACGATACACCTTCACGTGCACAACATACACACGCATGCGGGGGGGGAAGGTTCTGACAGCTTTTTCGGTTGTATCGGAAGGTAAGGCCGCAGTTCCTCACCTTGCGTCTCGGAAATGACCCACTCACTGTAAGATGAAGAGAGACTTGTGTGAAAGATAAAACGATTAATAATTTTTGTACGGACGGGATATGAAACTGTAACCAACTCTTATAAATTCAACATTCACGAGTCTCAACGTTTCCCATCTTTCCCTTCAAGAATGTAACCCACGTCAATGTGAAAAATAAATAAATAAATAAACAAATAAATACATAAACATAAACAAACAAACAAGTAAATAAATATATAAATAAATAAACAAACAAACAAACAAACAAATAAAGCATGTTCTTACAGTTGTATCTGGGTGGTTCCAAGATGCAATCAATCACGGCTCCTCCCTCCTTCCTCTCCTCCCCCCAAAAAAATTAGATAAAACGGGAAACACAGTAAAGAAAACGTAATCTCAGACCAACCAGCACGGGAGAGAGGCGGGGTCCCAATTCTTGTGGCTGCAGCGTCTCGACAGCCCCCACCTCGTGCCTCGCCGCCAGGAACAACGCGCCCTTCTCGTTTGGGGAACTGGAGGAACAATGTCACTTGAAATTTTCGTAATAAACGTAGTGAAAAGTAAAAAAAAAAAAAAAAATAGAGAACAGAAGGAAAACCCGAAGCAAATAGGATTACGGGGCTCTGCGTTTTGTTTCTTTTCCAATCCAATATTCTTCGCACACCGCCAAACCGTCCAGACGCAACGCGAGGCCAGAAATAAACTGTACACCGTGAGATTTCCCCAAAGATAAATTCCTCCCACGAAGTTTCACAAGATTTCCCTCCTAAAATAAACCTTTCCATGACAAATCTGGTTACGTAGGAGGAAACTTATCGTTGGGAGATCTGTATGTAAGTAAATTTCTCTGTGGGCATATTCATTGGCAGAAATTACTTCAATGGTATTTACATGGAAGTCTAATTAGATACCTTACCTCCCTCGGGCTACGCGCAAGCTGGTGTATAGCCTGGGGTTACTTCAGAGCCGCAAACCATACCGAACTGCATCACTGGAACACGACGCATTCCACGCCCTCACCGCACAAAGCATCTCCCACACGGTTCACATCATTAACCTTTTGACACCTAATGAATTACTTATCCTTCATTACAATTTTCCTACACAGAAGACTTGAACTACCCCATCATTTGCTCTCTTTCCTGTCAACGCTGCCTTTTGAAATTACACTCCAAACACATTCTATTAAACTTGAAAAGCCGTAGCAGTCAAAGGGTTAGGTCACGAGTCACGGCAGCGGAGGAAAGCAAAGAGGAATGCGTCAGAAGTATGCATTTGTAACAAGCTGGAGGCAAGAAACTCAACGCAGAGAGAGAGAGCAGTTGTGTGGGGGCGGCGCGGGGGGAGGTGAGGTGTGGGGGGTGGGGGATGGGGGAAGTGCGTGCGCGTGGGAGGCAGCGTAAGATAAGAAGAGGTCACAGTTGCAACATGAAGTTTACTTACTTGCTTGCTACTGAACAATTTACACATTTATTTGTCGAGTGTAAGTAAAACAGCAGCACTTAATTTATTCTAGAAATGCATAGCGATGATTTTTCCCTTACCGATTTGTGTGGACGGGAAAGAAAAAAAAAAAAAAAAAGGTCAAACTGATAATCTGATCTTTATTCGCCATGATATGAAGCTGATGCCCTTTTAAAAATGGTTAATATCACTGCCGTATGCGTTAAAATATCTTTCGCAGTCTTTTCTTTTTTATCGTCTACCATTTTTTAAGTCCTTCATTCACCCACAACGGCCAATATCAACTGATCCTCCACGGTTTGCATGGATATCTTCGCTAACGATTACTTTGTTTACCAGCGAAATCGAGAGCCACAGAGTACACGACATAGGAGGCAGAATGAGAGACGCAAGAGGGCGGCAGTGAGGAGAGACCACAGGCACAATTCTCGTAAAGCACAACGGTGATAAAGAGAATAAGCAGGTAGGAGTCCTAAAATATCCACAAAAAGCAAAGGAGGCAGGCAGGAGGAAGGGCGCATGACAGGACAATGACGGGGAAGGAGGCAGGCACAGAAAGCATGAAGACAGCAAAGAAATGAGAAGCAAGCATGCACTGGGAAACAAAAGACTGTGCCGTGAGGGGAGAAACAGACACATGGAGGAACATATGAGAGGGGAGAAAGACAGGAAGAGGGTCTGATTGAAAGTGAAGGTAGAAAAAAGGGGCATGACGAGGGACTTACGAGACTGCCAAGTGTAAGAGGTTTATAGTAGAAAGGATGAAGACTAATTTTGGGAAAGAGAGGCAGGAAGAGGAGCAAATGAGCGCTGCACTAAGGGGAAGGCACCAATACGTAGAATATTGTAAGGGAGAAACAAGCAGAAATATGGAACAATAGAGATGGCCTGCAGTGTGAGAGACAAGCACACAAAATAACTTATAAAAAGGGAACAGGCAACCAAAACAAATGGATCTACAGTATATATAGGAATTAAAAATAGACGAAAAAAAAATAGAGTTAAGAGCAGACACGTACAAGAACTTAAAGACAAAGGCAAGCAGGAGGGAAGCAGGCGGGTAGCAGTGAGGGGTGAAAGGAGGGCGACTGGGCGACTCCTCTCCCTGCTTGGCCTCGTGTTTGAGCCTCATTGGCCCTCGCAAACTCCGGCCCAATTACGGCCCATAACAATTACCTCATATTTCGGGTCAGACTTTGGTAATTTCCGCGTGGACTAACACCGCCAATTATCCGTGTGTGTGTGTGTGTGTGTGTGTGTGTGTGTGTGTGTGTGTGTGTGTGTGTGTGTGTGTGTGTGTGTGTGTGTGTGTGTGTGTGTGTGTGTGTGTGTGTGTGTGTGTGTGTGTGTGTGTGTGTGTGTGTGTGTGTGTGAGTTTAGGATATTGATTTAATTTGAACGAATCTATAATTTCATGTATCAATTATTATTATTTAAGTATTATCTAGTATTACTTTGCAGTTTGAACTTAAAATTTTGTCAATAAATTACTGCTGCTACTACTACTACTACTACTACTACTACTACTACTACTACTACTTCTACCACTATTATTACGTGTGTGTGTGTGTGTGTGTGTGTGTGTGTGTGTGTGTGTGTGTGTATCTGGAGACATGTCTTTGTCTCGACATCACAGAAGAAAAGACAAAGGATATTCAGAGGAAATATGATATAATAACGCAAAAAATATATTATAATCAAGCTAATTATGTGTGTTTGTCGCGTCCAACATCACTGTTTTCATCTTTTTTTTTTTGTTGCTTTTTCTTAATATTCATAATGTTGGATCATGCATTCACTGTCAGCCATTTATAGTTATTATCTCTCTCTCTCTCTCTCTCTCTCTCTCTCTCTCTCTCTCTCTCTCACGGAAAAAAAAATAATAAAAAAACAGAGACGAGTAAGCAAACAAAACAGGAAATAATGAGACAGATAAACAGACGGACAGACAGACAGACAGACAGACAGGCGGCAAGGCATTCCCCATCTGGCGGAGTGGACAGGAAGCATGACTGAGTGGCGAGGAATAACACTAATGCTGAATGGAGAGAGGAAGTGCACTCTCCTGAACCCTCGAGTTGTCTCTCCTGCGTTAAATAGGCGGAAAGCAAGATACCATTTCGCGTTTACCAAAGTGTACGGAAGCCACTGCGTTGCCAAGAGCCCTCCCCTGGGAAAATTTGGATGTGATAAAGATTCCAGGATGGGGATATATGTAGAAAAGGGAGGGAGGGACAGAGGGAGGAACGAAAATGAATGGGATGGATGGATGGAAGGAAGGAAGGAAGGAAGGAAGGAAGGAAGGAAGGAAAACAGAATGAATGAATGAATGAAAAAGAAAAGATAAAGAAGGCAAGAAAGAAAAAAACAAGCAAGAAGGAACGAAACGCTCATAATACCACTCAAAAAATAAAAATAAATAAATAAATAATAATAATAATAAAATAAAGAAAAGGTTGACTAATTTCCGAAACAACGGGGTTCGCTCACCTAACATTAGATCCGAAATTACGCAAGTTTAAATGTGTCATACAAGTAAAAGATCTCACGACTGTACAAACAAGTAATAATCATTATCGTAATTATGTAAATGCAATTTTCTGAATTTACTCCTCGTAGCATTAACTGGATTTGCTGTATTATTAGGCAAGGCACTTAATATAATTTAGAAAAAGAATACTGTGAATAAAATACTCTCATATCTTTCCTAGTTAAGTGCAAAAAATTACGTGTGTGTGTGTGTGTGTGTGTGTGTGTGTGTGTGTGTGTGTGTGTGTGTGTGTGTGTGTGTGTGTGTGTGTGTGTGTGTGTGTGTGTGTGTGTGTGTGTGTGTGTGTGTGTGTGCAATCGTAACACTCGAAGCCCCATGATAAGTGAGCTACAGTACGTAGTTATCTCATTTGAAGTATGAGATAATATTTTTCCTTAATATCAGTGACTGTGTTTGACGCGTAAGTTATTGCCCCCAGCTGTGTTTATTGTGCAGTCCCTCGTGTAAAACTTGAGGTCAGGAAAGCACGAAATGAAGTCGAGGCGCTGTGGGGGAAACGTTGAGGAAATAAGTAATGCTTCATTCTCTATTTTCATACCACCAGCTTCCACTCGCATGTCATATGAATACACATACACACACTGCTTTATGAGAGAATCGTTAATAAGATCACTGTTCACAAATTCTCCTACTGATAATATTCCAGCCTCTTTCCTATAGAAGGTTCAGGTGCTGTTCACTGTATTGGGTCACATAGCCATGCATTAATACATAGATGCGTAGCGCCTAATAATGATAATGACTCCCTTTCATAATTTTCTGACGTCTTTCCCAGCCAATTCTATAAAAAAAAATATATATATAAAAAAAAAACAGTTTGAAGATCTATAAAGGCCAAGTACCTATTTCAATCCCATTCTCGTCCCTTCCCACAGTGTTTCCAGGGCGAGCATTACATCAACAGTCTTCCCTTCAGGCCTGGACCCACGCTGCTGGTTTCCTATCCTTTCCTCGACTCATCTTCTCAGTCAACTCTCAATCACACTTTCATAGACTTTTTTTTTTTTTTTTTTTTACATGCTCGTGTCGGTAATGATATTCCCCTGTAATCCTCACGCTCTGTCTTATTACCTTCCCTCTTCAAGACCAGACAGATTACTCCGCATCGCCATTCATCGGGTTTCTCTCCTCGTTCCAAAGGTAGACTGAACATGTACGTCAAGCATCTGATCATTTATTTCACTTCCACCTGCCTTACATATTTCTGGTGGTATTTGATCTTCGCCTACCGCCTTTCCATTCTTTATTAAATTCGACACTGCTTTCTCACTGATACGCTCTGTCTCCCCTCCCCCCTCCCCTTCTTCTCTATCAGTCTTCCGCGTCTACCTTACCATTTCATTTCTTTTTCTGCATCTAACACCTGCTCAAAGTATCCCATCCACTGACCATCAATCTGTTCCTCTTCTAATGGTACAATTTCATTTTCATCACTGATACTAAACTTTCTCCCTGCATTACCTGTTCTGTAATTTCTAGACTTGCTGTACAACTTTTTCGCTCCATTCTCATCCTCTAAGTTTCCTGTAATCCTCTCCCAGGCTTCTCTCTTGCATCGCTTATTAAAATTTTCTGTTGTTCTTTTCTCTGCCATGTACGTTGCTCGATCATATGACTGCCTTGTCTTCACTCATCTCCGAAACGCCTTCAATTTCCTTTAGAGGGTCTTCTAAGCTCTTCTGTCCATCACGGTGTTTATTCCTTTGTTTCTTTTATAGTTTTTGTACAAAGTGTTTTGGTGGGCATCTGCATTAGAAGATATGAACCCCGAGCGTTTGTGTTCGGTTGGGAAAAGCCCCCATACCTATATACGGTTTAAACAGGATCTTGCAGCGGCGTGATATTACTCTCTGCTGGCGTGATAAATGACTGTGATAACTGTCTGCGTCATGGGAAAATTGCTACCCTAAGAGAGAATTCCTTGCACAGTAACAGTAAAAATACTCATCCTCTCAGTCACACTGTATTGCTACGGTAATTTCCATACGATTTCGCGCATGACAAGCTTTTACCTACGTTTATGTGTATATCTTTTATAGTTCAGTGCCACGTTAGCCTTCGGGTTATGTGCCGCGCGAACAAGCTTTACTGAATATGAAGAGGAAATGCTAAGTGAATAATCGTGGATAGTTTGATGTTTTAATAATTTAATGTTTAATTCAATATTAACTAACACAAAATGTTTGCATGTCTTGTTGACTTAAATGCGCATACTGTAAAATACTAAGTCGACTATTGGAACATACTAAAAATTACAACACAATGCTTATAACACGAGCTACTGAAATACACCCAAGCACTCGTGTGTAACTCATCTTTGGGTACATGACCCCTCGCCTGATGCATTATCGTATTCCTTGCCCATACCTCAAAATAACACTCTAATTTCTCAGTGCATGATCCTTTACCGGCAACGCTGATCCTGACTCTCACCAACAATATGATTTACCGCCATCACCATCAAGTTTATCGCAGGCAGTACAAAACACTTCCACTTAATACAAAACCTTTACACAAGCCATTACTAAGCGAAGCGATAGAAAAACAATACAATATCTGGGTGCGCTTAAAAAGTTTTCCCCACTGCATTTCCTTGTGATTGATATGCCGACTTGAATGATACGTAACGCCGGCTGCTGATCAGGACGTCATGCTGTACCCGGCAAAGCTTCACCCTTGCACAACGCGGACAGACAGCGAGTGTAAATGACGAATAGATAAAATTCCATACCTTTATGAACCGTTTCCATCACGAGGATCTGTTTGGCAGGTCCTGGTGGCGCACTGACCCTTACCTCTTTGTTCGCATCAATCTCAACCATAACCACAAGATAAAGGGAACACCTAACCGCAACGTTCCCATTTAAGCGCTATTCAGTGGCTGCTAAAAAGGACAATCAACGCAATGCACCATGACCTAACATAATTTAACATAACATACCTATTCGCCAACGCCACGCCACCTACTCCCGTGTGACTCTTGCAGAAGCGTGTTTATTTCTACTGCGGCAGGATTGTCCCACGGGTTCACATGCCACGTCTGGGGAAACTTATCGGCAGGGGATTGATATGCGTCGTGTTCTCAAGGCAATATCCTTCTGTTAGTAAGCTTCAATATTCCTACTCTTTGTAAGCTTCAGTATTCGTCTTGGTAAACTTCGATATTCCTACTCTTAATAAACTTCCAATATCCCTCCTCTTATTAAGTTTCAACATCTCATCTTGTTAGTAAACTTCAATATTACTTCCATATTCCTCCTTCTACTATTAAGCTTCAATATTTTTTTTTCTTGGTAAGCTCTGATATCCCTCTTTCTCTCAGTAAACTTCATTATTCCTTCAGTGATCACGGCTACAGTGACTGCGCGGTAACGTTCACTAACAACAATGCTCTCATGTCTCGACCACGTCTGAGCATCAGCGAAAGGCGCCAAACAAAACGCTGACACCATTTCTCACCGCTGCTATCTAGACGCTCGCCACAGCAGTAGGAAGCGATGGAATCTGCTGACCAGGTGCTGAATTCGAGGATTACACACCCATGCCCTGCTGTGGTGGGCTTCGTGCGCCTCCACTAGGTAAATTCAATCTTGGCATAAAAAAAATTGAACTGTTATTTCACTCTTTTTTTTTTATTTAATGAGCTCGTGTGTGCATTCTCTCTTGATTTCCTTTTCACTTTGCAAGAACTTTAGGCTTCCATTTTTTTCCTATACATTTATCAATTCGTGCTAGTCGCGTGTCTTCAGTCCTCTATTTCTTACTTTTCTTTTTTTTTTTTTTTTCACGAGCTATTTGATTTTCACCTATTGTTTATTTTATGACAAATTACACTTGTGCCAAGTCAGGATGGCCGAGCGGTCCAAGGCGCTGCGTTCAGGTCGCAGTCCGGTCTTCCGGGCGTGGGTTCGAATCCCACTCCTGACAGTAACCTTTTTAGCTGAGAGCGCCGTCAATGGTTAACGTCTTTGACCATCGTGGAGAAGTCTGAAGTTCCCTCCTAGCTCATGATACTAAGTTTTTTGTTGATGAACGAGCGGCTCCGTCACTCCCAGACCAAGAGGCAACGGGTGTGTGGCATGTGAAGCAACTCGAGCTCACCGGCAGATCAGACTACAAAACCCGGGCTGACCAAAAATGGACGTAGACTTTAGGTTCCTTAAGAAATACGTAAAGATTGCATGATTGCTTCGGTGAACACACGACTGACTTATGACTTAGTGTGATAAACAGAGACGTTTCACTTGGACAACGCCCGGATAATTATGCTGGTTATAATAACAATAATAATAATAACAGCAACAACAATAATAATTATGCTGGTTATAACAACAACAACAACAACAACAACAACAATTGTAATAAACACTCTTCCATTAACTCTTCACAGTAGAAAACAGCCTTATCTATCCACGACAAAAAGCGAATCATCAATCTACTGCTAGAGAGATAATGAAAAGAAGAGAACTGGATCATTAACCTCTCGTCTGTCCCATGAAGAAGGTACCTACATTATAAACTACTGCACCGTTTCATAAAAAATAAATAAATAAATAAACAAATAAATACCCAAAGCCTTGAGAATAGATGTAGAGAGCCAGAATTATCACTCCACCCTCTATTATAAGCAAGGGGCATAAATCAACACCAACCACAAGAAAATGTAAACACTATCAATTATCCACCGGCAAATGATAAATAGCAGCACTTTATCACCATGCATCCCTAATGAGACGATGTACATCAATTACCGCGCATCCCTTAATAATAATAATACGAAACGACTATTACCATCAACATAAAATACATCATTTATTACCCAGCTGTGGACAACTATTCCCTATTCCACATTGCTAGTCTCTCTCTCTCTCTCTCTCTCTCTCTCTCTCTCTCTCTCTCTCTCTCTCTCTGTTGTCCATTTCCATTATCCATTTATTGGGAACGGTATTCAAGCGGGGTAACATTTATTTATTTATCTTTTATTTATTTATTTTAACAGAAACTCTCTATTTCAATTCATCAATGCATCTTCTCAGTTTTCCTACTTTTGTTTTTTTAGGGAGCATCATTCTAGCGGGGCCTTTTTTTTTTCTATTACCAATTTCTCTGATACATGATAAATAAATCTATAAACTACAAATATCTGTCTTCATCATGACAGAATAATTCTTTACAGGTTTTAAAATAATAACAATGGATTAACATGTCAGCTTTTCCTTACATGTGGGAATCTGAAGACGCTTCTTTCTTTACTGATTAGTCTTTCCTGATAAGTTTTGGGTAATACTTGGTAAGGATATAGTTAAGGTCATTTTCCTCCATGGAGATGCATTATCAATTAACTTTCTTAATTATAGGTTGATGACCAGTGATACAAATTATGTTCCTGCCTGCAAGTGGAAAATGTCAATATCCCTTCTTTGCAGGTACATAAATAATAATAATGCAATCTTTTACAGATACGTATCATTCATGTTCCTTTCTTGTACGTTTTTTTTTTTTTTTTTTTTTTACAGCAAGTGGTAACAATATACTCTTGACTACTAATGGTCATGCTACACTGCAAAACAGAACTGATGTGAAGCCACGACACGACCTGCCAGTCATTCTCTATACACTTGTACTTGCACCTGTTTCCCTTTGCACCTGTGTATAGCAATAAACATCTTACCAGCTGAACCAAGCGAACCAATCTGCAGCCAGAATCACCCACTGTTATTGTTTATAAACATAACTTTCATCCACATCAGCAGTGATAAAACCTTCCATTGCAAAACACTCCGCTGCACCTGCTGGCTCACAGGTAAAGCCACTCTTCCACTTTCCCTATCTGACCTTCCACCAACCCTTCCAAATTCAGATTCTCCCTTCGCTTTCTTTGTTACATGCTGAGTTGACACATACGGCTTTCCTGTCTCAAACTCTCCCAATCTCTTTTCTTTTAGTCTTACATGTATCACATCAGGAAGAAATTAATCTCCCCTTCCCCTCTACATGCTGTCTCAACACAGGGCAATTATACAGAGAGGGACCCCAGCCCCTCATACCATCTCTTTCTATCCTGCAGAAACATATTTTATGCCTAGTGTCTCACAACTGCCTCGATCACCCGAGCTGTCTACACCACAAAGTAGTGCACACCACGGTGCAGTGAGAGGTGGAGTCACCACATCCTTTCATAAAAAAAAAAAAATAAGGACTGTAATACAAGGCAATGATGTTACGATTAAAGAAGAATAACATCTTTCCATACCTTAGCATGATGCACTTGTCTTGAAGCTGCGCCTTGGTTACTGTGCCATCAAATCCACAAAAAAAACTCTTCGTTAGGGGCTGCCCATGATTAGTATGAATCTCACATTCTATCTGCAATGTAAATTTGTAATCAGCATATCACGAAATATAATCAATTCCGATTCTGATTCATAATGTACAAGTCACCAAGGCTGACTGACGCACAACACACATGTACGAGTTGGGTGAGAGGGGAAAGGCTGGATGTGCAGGGAGCAAAGTTAATCTACTGTAATTGATAACATCAGTGTTGTGAAGACAAGTGAATGGTGCGTGGAAGGAATGAGCGCTTGCAGACGTCAGTGTTGGTATGGCATGTCTGTTATTCCATCACAATTCATCAACAGATCATTGCCATAATGATACCAATAAAAGTGTCACTTACTCGGATGCAAGCAGCACTTCACTCTAGAGCAGGTATTTCTCACTGGGCACCAGTAATTCCCTCTTCGCCATCAACACTGAACACCGGGAAAAGTACTGCTGTGGAGCTGTGGAAGATGGCTACATGATGAGTGCATACCTGCAAGGCAAGCGGGTTAACAGCAGCACAGTGACAGCCTAACACCCACAAACCTGCGACTTGATTTCACTTCTCGTCTGACACATCCTGCAAGAGATGCTCCAGCGCTGTCCCTCGCTGTCCCGCGATGAGCTGTACATGGTACTTACCTGCAATAGAAACACAAGGAAATCATCTACATGTTCACTCAATATTTGACTTCCTTAAAAACTCAGAAACTAATACTTCAAGAACTATTTGCCAGTAAAGGATACCCCTCTTTTCAAAAGTATTTCCCCTTCCCGGTAATGAATGCTCATGAAACTTGTCTTAATAAAGTAAACTTAATTAAAACTATCCTATACAATTTTTCTTTGCCACAATAATATGCATTTTTTTTTTTTTTTTTTTTGTATTTTATAATATCTTAGTTGTATCCAACCCTTGACTTTTTTAATACTTGAAAATCAGTTCCTTACCGTTCACATCACATACTGTTTCTAACAAATGAAGGTTAATTAGGCTAATCCAGACGTGATAGGCGAGATCAGCACTGGGTGGCGGGCGAGGCTGCATCATGCAATGAACCACCCTTGAGAACGTATTGTATTAGAAATTTTATTTTTCACAAATAAAAAAAAGAAAATAATAATAATAATTCCCTCCCCTCCAAAAAAAAATGCAGTAAGACTTAACGCATCAAGCAATTAACAATGAATCCTGAATATACTGATACTCAAAAACCCAGGGAACAAACGTTGCTAATCATAAATTTCTACCATCAGCCTCTAAGTCAC
Organism: Scylla paramamosain; assembly: GCF_035594125.1. NCBI lineage: Eukaryota > Metazoa > Arthropoda > Malacostraca > Decapoda > Portunidae > Scylla > Scylla paramamosain. Next base: position 3,423,895 of record NC_087152.1, on the reverse strand, counting down.
AGCTAAATAAGGAACTTTAACAAGTGTTCTGACCACTTTAAACAGCTTCTATTATACTGTCATTTTCGTCGTATCTACATTCGAAATTAGGATGCGGCTTTCCGTAAATTTACCACGTAATTCAGAGATTTGACATTTCTCCCTTTACACGCTCCAAACAACACGATCAGCAACACCGTACAGTCCTGAAATCATGTGTGTGTGTGTGTGTTTGTGTGTGTGTGTGTTGATCCTGAAATCATGATGTGTTCACTCTTTTATCGCTACGTACACTCTAGAACCTAGCAGTCACATGGGCAAATATGGCGGCGGTACACGAGTAAACAAACATTCGCGCGGGAAACACAAGTATCTTCAATCCCACTAATTTAAGACAAAAACACTATAAACAACACGCATCCCTCTTCAGCTCTCACCTCTGTGCACAGTTCTTGATATCTGAAACAATATCATTACGGAGAAAAGCACCAGAATGATAACATGACGTGAAGTTTCCTGTACAGGCCACTTCCTCGCTTAGCCAAACATAACACCATTAATCAGCTTTCTCAACTACAATTATTACTTACCGTAGCGATGTGAAGAACCCCCAAGATGAACTGGTTTCCCTGATGAAGTAGATACCCACACACTAAAAGCAATTACACAATATTCACGCACAGAAAACACGTCTGCGCCTACTCCTCCTTCCTAGTCAGCTGAGCAGGGCCAGCCGTCAAGTGCCTGGACGCTTCAAATCCGTAGACACCATTTTGAAAATTATTCGCGCGTTCTTGAATCTTACCTCCATTTCAACATGCTATAAAATACATTAACATGAGAATGTATTGAAATGTTTATTGTATCAGCAAAAAATGCGTGGAACTAACGTGTGATGATTTAATAATACGTTTCATTGGTTTCGGACGCGCATTCTCGGCAGACCACACCATTCGGCAAGGAAGCGACCACCTAGCCTAGCCTACTCCTGCTCCTCCTATTCCTCAATTTCTTCACTCACCGATTCATGCATTCCTTATTCATTCACAATATATCATGCTCAAATTCATTTTCATACTAACCAAGTAAGACTAGGCTCATATTCACTACTGCCATTCCTACTTCTTTTAAACTACAGATGATACAAGACGGCCTCTCGTACCTTCACATGATATTGACTGCCTTGCGCGTTAGAAATGTCATCTTAGAGTGTTAAAAGAATCAACTCTCGCTTTGTCTAAGTGTAAGCTTTACCTGATCCTTCACAATAATCTCACGGTTCCAGTGGTTGACACGCGACAGGTGGCCCTGGGCGAGGCTAGCGTGTGTGTGGTCTGCCTCATGCCTCGCACTCGGCGCCTACACACCAACACTAAATGAAACGTCATTTTTTTAAACGTCATAACAAATACACCCAAAAAATTAAGTAACAAATGGGAATGAACAGTCTCATATGAACATACTGAGATATGGAGACACTGGCCATGTCTTAGGCTTCGTTCCTTGGTTAGCCTGTCCCCGACACCTGTGCGAAGCAGGTTATCTCAAGACAAATGAAAAAGCGGGTTATCTCAAGACAAATTTGGAGCACCACGAGAGAAAAAAAAAAAAAGTAAGATAAATAAGTGTTTACAGATAATTTTTTACTTCATTTTGAACCTGTCAAATGTATAAACAGTTCCTCCAGTTCATTTTCAGTATGATTAGTCTCTCTCTCTCTCTCTCTCTCTCTCTCTCTCTCTCTCTCTCTCTCTCTCTCTCTCTCAGTAGTGATAGTAGTATTAGTATTGGCATTATTATTATTATTATTATTATTAGTAGTAGTAGTAGTAGTAGTAGTTGTTGTTGTTGTTATTGTTATTGTAGCGTAGTAATAATGGCTTCAGCATCCATTTTCGTGCTGTTTTTGCCTCGTTTTCTACTAAATTTTTCATTTTCTTTGTTTCATGGTCCTTTGGTCCTCTCCTACTCCGTACTCCAGTCCGAGCTTCATCACAATATCAACCTTCTTGTTTGAATAAATAAAAGAAAAAATATATATATCCTCATTTTTTGCGCATCCATGTGTGATATTTGCAAAAATCACCTGAAAATAATCTCAGCGCAGAATGTTTTTTTAGGAATAAGACCAAAATACGGCTCTTCTCGTCATACAGTCAAACATAAAAGAAAATGTAAATAGACAAATAAATAAATAAATAAATAAATAAATAAAACCGGAGGTGCGTTCGTTGCGTCGGTAACAAGTTAATGACCTTCTGTTGCTGATACCGAAGGCACGAAATGCTATACGTCTACACACCATTATTTCCCCACTCGTCACATCGCATCTCGTGTTGAGGGAAAGGTGCGTGCTGATGGTAAATCCAGATTTGTCTTTCTTAATTATTTCCAGCCACGCGATGCCCCCGTCGTCATTTGGGAGGGAGCACTCGTACCGCGTGCATGATGTGAGAGAGAGAGAGAGAGAGAGAGAGAGAGAGAGAGAGAGAGAGAGAGAGAGAGAGAGAGAGAGAGATTTACTATACATGTAAAATGCCCATGCCGAATGAGGTTTGGAAATACGACAAATCATTTCGTTATTATAAACTTCACATGTATCTATGAATGAGAATAGCACGTACGTAAGTCTGCCAAACATTATGCGCAATTACTCATTGCATCTAAATCATTACGCAGGTCACACAGCCACTCTTATCAATCCTCCACATCATCACTACCCACGCCACGCTCTGTCCTGATCCCAACCTTGAAGAAATGCAATCTGCTGCTGCAAAATAGTATTGTTATGATGGATAGAGGCACATTAGTTACGCTCACAAATATGCTCGTCTCTGCACTGCTCGGCGTCATGCAACTCAATCTGAGGACACGAAGGAGACAAGCCACTGCCCCTCGGCCCAACCACACCTATCTCTCGTGTCATCTCCGTCCCAATGCATAAGAACAAAAAGATATTGTTACAGAATTACGCCTGCCTCACTCTGGCATACGAAATTGTAGTGTATAGTAAAAGTAACAGTGTATGCTTCAATGCTATATACTAATTATGTCCCGTGGGAGTCTGGTTAAATGTAGTATCAAAAATAACAAATGATAAATTGCGACAGGGAAAAGGAATATAAAAATGAGATATAAAATGTTAGTTCCCGCAAAAATATACTTGTTCTTTCGTCTGTTGTTGTAAGGTGGGTTTAATTTTGTAAATTTAGCCAAAATGCGTCTAAAGGTTTTCCTGGGCCTCACACACACACACACACACACACACACACAGGCACGCCAGCTGCTCGGAACACTCAAAACATTTTGGGTCGCGTCCCGCCGACTGCCGCTCTAAACTTTGGCAAGAAACAGAGGTTCGGTAAGGAACAGTAAACTTTGGCAACAAACTATAAAGCTTTTCCCAAGAAACAGTAAGCTTTGGCAAGAGAGAGAGAGAGAGAGAGAGAGAGAAAGACTATGTGCTTTATTTCATGATTTGCCAAAGAAATGGTCCATACTCTTTCCGTCACTTTTATTGGCACCACAATACCAATCAACTGTTTTCAATTTTTCTAACAGTGCAACACGTCATGAGCAGCGACAACAGCCAATCAGAAAAAAGCAGCATTCAAATCACACCGCCACCGCCACACTCCCTCTGCCAAGGAGCGACGCAACCACGAGGCAGGGGAAGCAGCGGCGGGGACCACCTTCCCGTCCTCCTTACTCTTGCAATGGTCAGGAAGACAGTTGATGAGTGTGCCACCAGCATGTCAACTTTACCGCAAGGGAAAAAATATATGGTACTGTATCTTGCCTTCAGGGAGGATCGAACTCCCGGCCTCTGGTTTACTAGACCAGCGCTCTAGCCACTGAGCTATGAAGGCTCCTTGGGAGGCCAGGACTAATAAAAAACAACAATGATAATAATAATAATAAAAATATTACTATCATTACTATTATTATTATTATTACTACTACTACTATTACTGCTCCTGCTACTAGTACTACTGCTACAAATAATAATAACAATAATAATAATAATAGTAATAATTTAATAATAATAATAATAATAATAATAGAGAAGAATAAGATGGTGATGATAAACAGGAAAAGGAACGTGAAAATTACACAAAACGAAAAACGAAAAAAGGAACAAGCACAGCAACCTATCAACAAAAAGGAGAGATGAAAAGAGCACCAGCAGGCGCCTCACTGCAGTCCATCATGCAGTGAGGCGAGTCAGCTTATCCTACTCGTGAAATCTCCCAACAGCCAGTCAACTAGTCATCCACCCACCAAACCAGACGGCCAGCCGGCCAGCCAGCCAGCCAGCCAGTCAGTCACCCAGCCAGCCAGTCAGTCATCCAGTCAATGAGTCATCCACCCACCCAGCCAGCCAGTTAACCAGATAGTTAGTCACCCAGCCAGCCAGTCACACAGCCAGCCAGTCACCCAGTCTTGGAATGGAAAGAATATACGAGCAGATTTGCCTCAGAGATCGTTAGTGCTGCATTCTTTGTTACGTAAGTCTTATTCACGAAAAAATAAATAAATAAAATAAATAAATAAATAAAATAAATAAATAAATAAAATAAAATAAATACATAAATAAATAAATGAGGTAAAATAAACCGCTATACGTAGTGATATAAATTCATAACAAATGAAACACTGAAGACTTTCCTCGTGCATCGCTGAGTGTTTCAATGTTAAAAGAGGATGAAGCAGAGTGCCCGTGCTGATAGATTCATGACAGCTTCCAGGGCAAGGCCACGTGTTGGCGTAAGTGTCGATATTGATATTCGAAAGTGGCAAGTTACTGGGCATTGAAGAACACTGACACACACACACACACACACACTCACACACACACACACGAACATACAGTTCGCTCACCAGGAACTAGGTAAATCTTGTTTTAAAACTTCAAGAGAGACAAATCTCTCTCTCTCTCTCTCTCTCTCTCTCTCTCTCTCTCTCTCTCTCTCTCTCTCTCTCTCACACACACACACACACACACACACACACACACACACACACACATACTCATACATACACAAACACACTTCATAAACAGAACATAAGACGAACACTTATTTTCTTTCACACTTATGTCACTGCCCGTCTTGAGTTGTTTGCTTCTAGAGACTGACGATCGTTGACAGAGCGGCAAGCTTTACTCAAAGGCGACGACGACAAAGGAGGGAGGGCGGGAGGGGCGGCAGGAGGGAGTGGTTTGAATAGGAAGGAGAGTGGGTGGTTGGGTGGGTGGGACGGGATGGGACGGGAGGAAAGGACAGTCCCTAAGGCAGAGACGGGTCATGCATGTTGATGATGATTGTGGTAGTGGTGGTGGTGGTGGTGGTGGTGGTGGTGACAGTGTCGTGTTCCTGCAATTCAGACTTAACAACAAACATCGAGGCGCCAACTGACACAGTAGTAGTAATAGTAGTAGTAGCAGTAGTAGTAGTAGTAGTAGTAGTAGTAGTAGTAGTAGTAGTAGTAGTAGTAGTAGTAGTAGTAGTAGTAGTAGCCATAGCAGGAGCAGTAGCAGTAGCATTAGTAGTAGTAACTGTTGATGTTGCATTGTTAATATTGCAGTCTTGAAATTGTCCTTTTTGCCATGATTTCTTCCTCAGTGATTACTGTCGCTGTTGTAAGTAGTGACATCAGGAGCGACAGTGGCAATGGAACGGTGGAAGTGGTTCTTTTCTGACGGAGGGATGAGTGTGAGGCGACGCGTGAGTGACGCTGCCATAGTGAAGGTGAAGTGGGTGGTGGTGGTGGTGGTGGTTATTTTTCATGTTAATGCTCCTGGTGATATCGGTAGTGGCAGTGATGGTGACGTGGGCTTTGACGGCGGCTGAGATGATGGAGGGTGGGAACAGTAGCGGGTATAGTGTTGATGATTAAAGAGAATGTGATGGCCGAGGTTCTTGTAAGAAAGAGTATTGGTGCGTGGCGTGGAATACACTGTCACTAACTTTTATATTGTTTGGGTTAACGTTTTCATCGTCATGTACGAGTATTACGTCCGTCATTGTTATGTATCAAACTTAAATTCGTATTCTTACTATTCAAACTACCATTTTTATCGTCATTTACAACCATCACGTGTTTTGATGCTACACATTTCAGCGTCATTATCATTCTTATTCTACCTGTCATTGAAGATAAGATTCCCGCGTTATCCCTTGGCATCACAATCATATTAGCACTACCTGTTGTCCGTCACGAGGTTAATAAGCTACACTATCTAATCTAAACCAAGAGATGTATCATAGGATAGTGAAGGCAAAGGCTCCTCTTCTTTATACATCTCTAGAGTATAAGAAACATTTGGTCGGTAGATAATGTAAGCAAAGGAAGTCGGCAAAGTAAATCTTTAAATCTGGGATACGGACTGACTCTGAATTGCGAACAAACAAAACGTAACACTGTGATTCAAGAGGAAGCATGAAACTTACGATAGTAGGGATTTCAAGCGAGGTTAAGACTGTATTACATGGTCGCGTTCCGAGGTTTTCCCGGACAGTTGTGGGCAAAGTATTCAATTGTCGGAATTCCCACGACTTAGGTGATAAGACAGACAGACCTCTCAGGCTCCAAATACAAACTGGTAGGAGCAATGTAATAAAATGAAGTGAGATTATACACTGAAATCGGACTTCCAGACTCCCAGAAAGATGTAGTAGTAGTAGTAGTAATAGTAGTAGTAGTAGTAGTAGTAGTAGTAGTAGTAGTAGTAGTAGTAGTAGTAGTAGTAGTAGTAGTAGGAGGAGGAGGAGGAGGAGGAGGAGGAGGAGGAGGAGGAGAATGAGGAGGGGGAGGAGAAGCAGAAGGTGAAGGAAAAGAAAAACCAGAAGGAGAAGGAGAAGGAGAAGGAGGAGGAGGAGGAAGAGGAAGAAGAGGAGGAGGAGAGTTATCAAAGTAGGAAAACCAGAAAACAAACAACACAGTCTGGCATTTACTCGAAGCACGCCGCATCCGCTATGTTTTTCCCGGCAAATCTCGACAGAGGTCGGGGTTATCAGCATGTTTATTGAATATTTACTCCGATCCCCCTCAGACTGCGATCCACCTTTTGGGAACCCTCTGTGGATTGCCACTCTCAACCTGCCTTGGAAATCAGGGGTCGCTGTTCGCAATACGGGTTTTCATATTCTCGCACTTGTGTTTCTGTTGACAGGGAAGCGCCGAGCAGCAGGTGATGGCAAGTCCTCGTCCTTGCCTCATTATCTAACCTTCACAGGCCACGTCGTGTCATCGATTTTTTCCTCGTGCTCCCTTTGAAATAATCTCAACCCCAAATGAGGAAGCAGTTTTCTTTTTTTTTTTTCTTTCTTATTTTCTTCGCGATTTTTTGTACTTCCTGGATTACATCGCCATCATTGTTTATTTATTCATCTATAATACGTACCCTTATAGAACGCTTTATCTATTTGTATATTCACTTATTTATTCATCTACTTATCAATGTAACTATTTACGTTCAGTAGTGTGGCGAAGATACTGCAAAGGACAACCAGTGCATTTCCCTGGAAGCAATGTAACGCTCATCTTCACGTTTGTTGAGAGCACAGCGCTACAGCTCCTGTGGGGAGTTCACCTCGGCGCCCAGGCCGAATGTTAACTCAGGCATGACCTTCGCCCCTTGGGCTACCCGGGGAATGGGGGAGGGGGTGACGAGTGGTGGCGGGAGGGGGTGGGGAACGGCAAGTAGTTGGGCGGGGACAGAAGGCGGCTGGCTGTGGGTGTATGGGTGATGCCCATACCAGGCGGGTGGAAGGTCCTCCATTTTGTTTAGGTCAGAGGCCTGCCCGTGACATGTGCGGGCGAGACCACTGTACCGCGCGGGGGAGGCTGCCTCTACTCTTCTCCCGGTCCGGGCGGACGCCCGACGAGAATTTGGGCTCCAGCGGAGGTTACCATTGATCGAGTGCGTTCACTTGCCGGGCCAGGTGGGGGCAGGGCGGGGGCTGGGCGGTGGAGCGGGGAGAGTTGCCAGGCGTGGAGGGTTATCCACTCTTCCTCCCACGTCCTTCACGGTTCATTGTTTGAGCAACATTGAAACAACGACGCGAAAGGACAATCTTCTCCCGAACGTGAGACAATTTGAGCTTTTTAACGAAAGAGAAAGAAAGAGAATGTGAGATGCAACGTCGGAGCGATGCTCGGCGAGGGTCAGGGTGATTCACGGTCACTGGTGAGGGTGAAGGAGGCGCTGCTGTGGGGCACCGCGAAGGAGGCAAGCGAAATGAGGAAGCCCATAGTGGAGAGCAGAGACACTTGCGGTTCCTGCCTCGCACTCTTCAATGGGCATCTCCCTCTTCCTCTGACTCTCCCTCTCCCTCCCTCGTCCCGAGACGGGAGGAGGCCCCAACTGAGGCAGGGACGTGAGAGGCTGCGGTGGGGGCGTCCCTGGCAGGATAACATCATTGGTTTAGGCGCCGTGAGTCTGGCAGTCCCGAATGGTAATGGTGGTGGAGGGTCTCCCCCTCAGAACGGTTCCCAAGTGATGCCTGCACGCCCCAGCCCGCGTCCTTCTTGCCCGTGATCCCCGCGGCTGTCAGATCCAAGGATATTATTGGGGAGGCGACACACAGGGCGCAACACACAATGAGGCGGAGCGACCTTAGCGCCGAGGGACCAGAGATGCGAATAGGGTGCCTCGAGGTGCAAACATGTAATATAGTTTTATGGAGGGGCTGAAGGTAGAAGAGAGAGAGAGAGAGAGAGAGAGAGAGAGAGAGAGAGAGAGAGAGAGAGAGAGAGAGAGAGAGAGAGAGAGAGAGGAACGGGGAGGTAAGGAGTAGGAAGAAGACACCCCAGGACACAGGAGAGAGAATAATAGCACGGAGGTGGAATTAAGTCTTGTAATTACTGAAACTAATGCCTTGGGGGAATCTCTGAACTATTATTAATCATAGG